>NW_026616133.1:0-29827 GCF_000801105.2 Raphanus sativus
GATAGTAAATTATATTGTAATATAAAAGATAGGCACAGTCACATTATATTAATGGTAAAATCCAAAAGGTTATTAGATATTATCCGTTTAATTATTTTTCAATATTTCTATAATATACTGTAGAGGATGATTTTATAATATCTATCACATTCATATATTATTTACTTTCTTTTTTATTTTTTTATTTGGAAAAAATGTAAAATATTTATATATGAATTTTTGTAAAAATAAAAAGCTCCCACCAATCTACCATATATTGAAAATATAACCTCACGTGATTTGTTAATGATTATGATCATATGATATTTGACATGATTTTATATCATGAAATGGAAACTTAACAACATCCATATCGTAATTCTTTTTCACACTGATCCTTAAAAGCATCCCATGCGTTTTTGAGGTTGCAATATCACTGTGTAATTTCGAATTATAACCTGATTTCCTTCATCTTCTCTTAACAATCACCTCCAAAATTCCACAAGATGCTCTGTACTAAAAAATCTGAAGCTTGTTGACTTCAAAGGTGACGTTTCTCAACTGCTCTATTTTGAGAAATCTTCTTCTTTTTCAGTATCTGCTGTTTCTGCCTCAATCTTCTTGAAAATGAGCGTTTCCTGAAAACGATGTAGCCTCTGTATCGATTAGACTGCCATCTTCCTTGAAATCTCCTCAATATACCTTTTGTGAGCTCGTTCTCGATATTTTGCTGTATCACACGCTTCACAAGTCTAGCTTCATAGTTAGGATCATACACGAGGCTTCCAAGAAGATCCACAGCCGCATCTATGATCCCTATCTTCATTTTCCTGTCTGCAACTCGCTTCTGCACACGAGCAAGTTGTAGTATACACACAACAAAAAGAGTGTATTAACAACAGATTCTGTTACAGGGGCAGTTTCTATTACAAAAGCGTACCTGTAACCGGACAATGCTGTTGATCATGTCGGGGTCAAGAGGCTGGAAAACTATATACTCATCAACCTTATTCATAAACTCTGGACGAAAAATCGATCTTGCAGCGTCCATCACTCTTTGTTTAATCTTTTCATAAGCGATCTTTTTTGCATCATCATCCGTGTTATTCAGTATAAACTGCGAGCCAACGTTCGAGGTCATAATAATAACTGTATTGGTGAAACTCACGGTACGTCATTGAGAATCAGTGCCCAGCCGTAGAGACCATACCGTAATGGTCCGTCAGAGTCTAATCACATAGGCTTCTTGACCACAGCTGGTTAGGTTTCCAGATACGCATGGATATCCAATTGTGAATTCTTTTGCGTTCCTTCTCTTTTTGAGAGGACTTACATGAGGTTATGGGCAAAAGCAAAACCCCATCAAATAGTCCCAAAAATATAACCACTGCCTTATGCATTCTTGTCATCAAAGCAAAAGGAGTGATAATTAAATTTTGGGGAGGAACCAGAACAAGAAAGTTAGCAGAAGGATCGTCGTTATCAGCTTAACTTTCTCTTCTCTTTGGCACCACTAACCAAAACATAGCCTGCAAAAAGAAAAAACAACTTGTGCATTTCAACATCATCCATATAAATCCAAGGTTACACTTTCAAACGATTCATGGGGGCTTAATTGATACTAATAAAATGTTTTTCGTTATTTTCATAGTATTGTAACAGATCGATTGTTCTGAAAAGTTGATTAAACCCGAGGAACAGGAAGGATGACTATAACGTCGAACCAGAAGCCAGTGAGGGAGCATGCGTAGTGTGACGCGATGGCGCGAGGATCCCAAACGAGCTTCCCGTAAGCCAGTCTAAACTGAAGCCACATGTGCCATAAATGAAGAGCGTCGATGCACGTGCGGAGCACCGTAACAACAGCCGCGAACGCGCCATCGATAAAGTAACATGCGGGTCCGGTGGTTCGGCCGATGGATGGGGCGCAGAAGAAGAGCGGATCCACCGCTAGAGCCATCCCGCGAGATAAAAGCAATGAACGGTTCCATCTCAACGTTTGGAAACATTCATAAAATCTGAAGAAATCAGTTGTAAACACTATTTCTATTCATTGACGTCTCTCTAATATGGACGCCAAGTCAGTTTGGAAAGGTAACTTTTCGGAAAGGTATCCTGAATGATTCAGCAGGGACAGTAAATTGGGTGATTGCGGAGAAATAGATCGGAAAACTCAATAACGAAAGTAAATTGAACAGAGACATAACACAAACTACAGTTACTTGAAGGAAAGGAGATAATAAACTCACCAGAAACTCATCAAGGACTGTATTGCAGGAAAATATATGAGAATACGATTACCAGAAAAAGAGAGAGGGTTATAGGAAATAAGATCTTCGGCAAAGGATGGTAACGAAATAGAGATTTAAAATCCTGAGAGAGATAAGCAAAGAAGAGGATGAGAGAAAATCTCAAAAAAAAAATTAAACCCTCTTCAATATATAACATTCTGAAAAGACATGTCTCTTAAGTGAAGATGTTTTTAAGAAGCATATCTCTTTGAACAGGTATGACTTGGTGGTATGAAGACGTCGATTGCCAAAGTAAATCAGGCAGTTTTTTTTTAAGAGGCGACTCTCTTTGAACAGGTATGATCTCTTTGAACAGGTACGACTTGCTGGTACGAAGACGTCGATTGTTAAAGTAAATC
Organism: Raphanus sativus; assembly: GCF_000801105.2. NCBI lineage: Eukaryota > Viridiplantae > Streptophyta > Magnoliopsida > Brassicales > Brassicaceae > Raphanus > Raphanus sativus. The sequence goes on from NW_026616133.1 coordinate 2,630, forward strand.
AATACGTCATACTTTTTTTCCTGAACAAAATATAAACCGTTGGATTATATTTTAAGAACAAATCTCACCGTTAGATTTTGATTTTTTTTTCCTATAAAAAAATGATGACATCAGCAGATTTTAAAATTCAGTTTGCTATTATATATAGATAGTAGACAATTTCTCAAACTAAAACTTGAATTGAATGCTTCAATCTCTCTCTCTTTTCTGTTAGAGAGAGAAAACTCTCTCAATTTCCACTTTCTTATCAAATCATATATCTTTTAGAGGATAGAAGATGACATGAGTTCGGTTCCCGAGTGATCGGGCTCCCTTCCAGAAAAGATGGCTTCTTCAGTATCGTTTGCCGGCTCTTGACTCTGTCATTGCTCCTTATCCCTTGGTGTAGACGGCTGACTCTTTACTGGTTCATCCGGCGTTTATATTTCTGCTGTTTTGTTTTTCTTTTGTTTTTTATATTTTCTTCTCCACTCCTAGCCTCCATGTTTAACCTCTAGATTCAGTTGGGTTTCGATTTTCATCGGAATGGTCTTTCCTTCCCCAGTTGTGGGCTGGTTTATCTTCGAACTTATCTGCATCAATAAAGATGATCATTTTGATTAGGAATTTCTGATGAATCGGATCGATTTCATGCAACTAAATCACCTTCTTCTTTGAAGTGATGGCGGTCTTGTCCTCTTTTTCTGCTTGTGTTGTTACTCGGTGAGTGGCATTCAGTTCCGGTGGTTGGCCGCTTTGGCTTCCGGTGAGGACTTTCAAGGCGACGTATGGAGTCGATGTGTTCCTCTTTCAGAGAGGCGTGTCTCTGCTTCGTCTCATCAGAACATGTGGTGTTGTGGTGTTGAGCTGGATAAGATTATTGGACTTCCTTCTTGGACTTTTTTGGCTGGGGCTTTTTTAGTTTTTGTAGTTTTCTTTTGTCTATTTACCTTTCTAATGGAATTTCTTGTAAATTTTGACTTTGTTTCATAAAATATCAGTGATAAAAAAAAGAATTGAATGCTTCAAAGAATGAACTCAAGCAGATTTTCTGATGATAGAGAAAAATGTGCCGATCTTCCAATAGAGGTCATTTGATTGTAAATTTTTGTTTTTTAGCAAAAAATATATTTAGGTTTTTCAATAAGATAATCACGCCACCAAATAACCAAGTGAGAGAGGATAAATAGTTACGACAAGAGAGGTCACACTAATAATTTAAATTTCATGCTAATTATTTGGAGTAGGCAAAACTAGAAAGAAATGATCTCAACGCACATGTTAATAACATTATGGCGATCAACAACACGACAATCATGAACATCCCTATCTACTGTGATACCGAAAAATAGTCATGTCATTAGCTATTAACAAACTAAACATTTCATAGTAGTTTTCATAGAAACAACAAAATCTATAGAAATAAAGATATAATACTAAAAGTATGAATGAAAAAGTTAATTGGATATATAATATCACTCATCTAATAAAAATATGGAAATTTACATTGGACTTGTTGTATACATGAGTATGACCATTATATATACTAAGGGATACCTTGACCTATTATGCCATCTCAAGTTATAGTTCTCTTGCTCAGAAGTCACAAAGCAATCCACTTTGGGTTCCGTGCTCAATTTTCTCATCTCTAGAGAAATAAAGATTATATCTTGATAAAAAGAGATCTCACAAATTTGGTTCTCTTTATCGCTTGCCATTCTTCACTCCCTTAAGTCTTTAACCTTAGATCATTCTCTTCTTGGTACTCATGTTGGTGTCTCTGTCCTCTCTTTTTCTCTTTATCTCTCTTGCTAAATCTTAATTAATTATATTGATACGTAAAATTTGCAGGAGAGCTGAAGATAATAACACTTTTGATCTCAATAACTTACCTGATGATCCTTCCATTCACTTTTTCCCATTCTTTAAAGAAGGCTCATCTTCATCTTCATCTTCTGGTACATACTACTCTAGCTTACTCTACTCTCTTTATTTTATTAATTCGAACTACTAAATTTTGATATTAGTGAAATTAATCTTGATTTACCTTCTGCCTTGGATGTGTGTTGTGTAATGAATAAGAGGGTTTAGAGAGATAACAACAAATGTTTTCATCTAATCACTAGATGTACACTTGATTATTTATTGCGAGAATCAAATTAATATAGTATTGAGTAGGAGCGTTTAGAGAGAAGCAAATCAAAGATGGAAAAGAGTACGAATGTAGATTTTGTTCACTCAAGTTCTTCAAATCTCAAGCTCTCGGTGGCCACATGAACCGCCACCGTCAAGGCAAGTGACCCTGCTTTCTTATATAGTATTAATTTATACGAGTTTGCATAAATAAACTTAACTTTTGGTATGGTGATTTTAGAGAGGGAGACGGAGTCACTTAACAAAGCTCGTGAACTTCTTCGCAACAATACGTTTCCTCCTCATCAAGGACCTCCATCATTTAGGTATTTTTGGTTTCTCTCTTTCTTATGCAATTTTAATTCATTTTCCTTTGAACTACTGCTATAGATATCATTTGAATCGACGCCGTTATATTCTATATAGTTATCAGCATGGCGATTTGCATATAGGAGACCCAATAACACCATACAAACCAATGATGTATCCACCAAGATTGTTCTCTCCCTCCGCACCTCTGCCGCCACCGCCACCACCACTTGTGCAACCATATCTTTATCCACCACGGTCTCCTACGCCACCGTTATCGCTTCCTTACCGTCGCACAGACTACTATTTGCACAACAATGGTACACATCACCAAACCCTAACCAATAGCGGTTGCGGTGGTCGCTCACCGCCTGAATCGGGATACAACTTCATCGGTGCACCCGTGGCTAATGGCTCTAGGGTTGCTCCTCCTCTTTGGCGGCCTCTGCCTCCACATAATGGTTATAATTAAGGCAGCGGAATAAATGAGTGTGTTTTAATAAAATTTTATCCATTAATGTTAGATTTTATCCATATTTGTTGGAATATCGAAAGAGACATGCCAAAGTAATTGATAATGACAATAAGTGAAATTCACACTGGAGAGGGAGTGTTGTATTTTGGAGTTATGTGAGAAGTTTATATTTGTATGAAGGAGCAGCTTTAAACTATTTTTGTTTTGTTTTTTTCGTATTATCATCTGCCACTTTCGGGTTCGGAGCTGTTTGTGAGACCAAGTGTTGTCTCGTTCTATCTATGTTCTTTGAACTTTTCTTTTCCCTTTGGAGAAATAAAAAGAACATAGAACTGACTTTACTAGGGAGAGGAGACTGGAGAGATCAACTTAGTTCTGGACTTCTTCTACTTGAGTTATAACTAACTCTTATGTTTAATCCTTTTAATTTATATTTATGATTATATCTATTTTTGCAACATTTCTGAAAAAGAGAATTTCGTCTTTTTGTTTAATGTGTCTCGTTCTATCTATGTTCTTTGAACTTTTCTTTTCCCTTTGGAGAAATAAAAAGAACATAGAACTGACTTTACTAGGGAGAGGAGACTGGAGATATCAACTTAGTTCTGGACTACTTCTACTTGAGTTATAACTAACTCTTATGTTTAATCCTTTTAGTTTACATTTATGATTATATCTATTTTGCAACATTTCTGAAAAAGAGAATTTCGTCTTTTTGTTTAATTTGTTTTTTTTTTAGCCAGTTCATCGTCATGACATCATACGCTACAAATCTAAGAAAATCCAAACGCCAACCTAAAAAAAAGTTTATCTTGTAAAGGAGTCAAATATCAAATATGTGACCTCGGCTGAGGCTTGTTTGTGTGATAAAAGGATAAATAAAATATGCATGAAAATAAGAAATAAATCATGATTTAGTGAAAGAAGGCTAACCCTAGATATGTAATCATAGTCTTCCCAAGAGTTATATCTATATTTAAAAACAAATGAGTAATCAAAAAGCGAAGGAGAGAGTGAGAGAGAGATTGATTGAGTGAATCAGTATAGATTATGTGAATGAGTTTAAATTAAGGGCTATTAAAAACAGATGTTGGACTCTTAACTGAGTCACTGAGACATAGAAAACTGTGGTACGGACTTATTGATGCAGTTAAGTTTCTTTGTTTCAGTCTGACGATTACACAACTGCATGCGGTAAAGACTCATTGATGCAGTTGAGTTTTTTGTTTTGGTTTTCAGTCTGACGAGTACAAATCCTATTCTATTATATCAGCTTTTACTATTTCTTAGTTTTTCTCCTCGGTTTCAACTCTACCCTACTCCTATAATATATATAGATGTGTGTTTGTGGCTATAAGTTCATGAACTCTTACTATGTAGAGCAAATTGTAAGGTATATAATCCTCATTATTATGTACAAATGAACAAGCCTAGATACTTAAGATATTAGGTGTGCGTCGATATATAAAAATATTCCTGAAGTCCATGAGCATCTCCAACCTATTACCTTATTTTAAAGGGGAACAAAACTTCAAAATGGGGATTTGAGGATTAATTACTCAAACTATAAAACTTCAAAAAAAATTCTTAAAAAAATTATTTATTTAGACTAGTTCCTAACATTAATAAAAAATACTAATAATGATAAAAATTCACAAATACATATAAAACATGCTTTTAATATATTATTATAAAATATACTTTTAATAAATGATACAACACACAATATTACAATTTTATATAATAAAAATAATATAAGTTATATATATAATAAAACAACACACACCGGTTAGCCAATGAATTCCGGTATTTGGTACCACTTGTAAGATATGTATATTTAAACGTTTATATAATTTGTCTTAATTTATGTTAAGTTTGTTTAATGTATTTTATTTTGCGTAACCTTTACTTAATATATATTTCTATTTGTGTGAATTTTATTTTAATATTATATAATATTTATTCAATTTTTATTTTATTTTGGTGTGTTTAAGCTATTATAAATAAAATTAGTAGATGTATTTGTGAAATAAAATAATTGTAAAGACTAAGAAGAAAATAAATACTATTTTGAGGTTTTGAATAGTGAAACCTCAAATTTAAGATGTTACTATTCAAAATTTCAAAATTTAAAGAATTTAAGTTGGATTAAAATGACAAAAAAACTCAAAATTTGAGGATTTGAGATTGGGTTGGAGATACTCGTGAGAGTAAACGATTAAGTAAGAGCTAGGAGTAGATATAATTTGTTTCAGAAGGATGAAACAGGAAAGTAGAGCTTTTTCTATTTACGCAAATAAGAGTTTTAAGGGTTCAGTTACCGAATGCTATACATATTAGTAGGGTTAGTAGAATAGGCTGCTGAAAATGATGTTCCTATACAATGACACCGCCTCATCTCTATTACACCTATGACCATACAGTTAACTACTTGAACTTTATATAGGTCTTCATAGGCTTGTTTATTTTGGGTATGTTTTGAAGGAATGTAAATTCAGAGTAAATGTTGAGGCTGGATAGCATAGGGCTTAGTAGTAGTATATACTATGACACCTAGTTTTGGCCCACACTATTATTACCGCAAAGCATAGCTAATCAGATTCGGTATAATAAGATTAAACAATTTTAGAGATAATTTGAGGTCTTACCTATGTATTGATAAGGTAAAAAGTAGTGATTGCAGAGTTTTTCAATTACTTAAACCCGGAAACTTTTGAGTTCAAGTTTGATACAGTAATCGAGTTACCTCCCTAGAAACATTTGAATGAGTGTTGATATATATACTAGTTGCTCCTTGTAATTTTATTTGATTAAATACGTATTTAAGATTTTTCCATTGAGAATATGTTTTGTGAACGTAAAAGCAACAATTTAACCTCCTTGGTAAAAATAGAATCGAGTAGTAAAAAAATACAATTGGTTTACACACACGAGCAGCAGTCAGTGTATGCATAACCTTCTAACCCCTTAAGAAGGTGTTGGCTTTTGTCTTTCAAGTCCTTCGACTTCTGTCTACTCTGTATACTTCCGGAATCTGACTGCCACTGTGGTTTAATGTGAACCGGTTTTTATACGGTGTATGGTTCGACTTCGACGGTTAAATTAGAACTCGGGTTTGATGATGTAATCGGACCGTCACTAGAGGAGTGATTCTCATTCGGACCGCCGGTCCTGTCTAACTAATAAAAAAAAAAATTAAAAAAGACATGAGAAGGCTTTTGTTTTCTCAATCGAACCCTCTCGAGAAAGACTCGTCTTTTGTTTTTTGAAACGTAATCGAAAATTGCGAGTGTTTCTGTAGCTTTAGTTTCAAAATCACCAAAGAGGCTTTTGGAAGAGAAGCTCATCTCTTTCTTGGAGTCATGTAAAACCCAGAAACACCTTCTTCAAATCCAATCACAGACTTTAGCTCACGGGTTAGAAGACAATGAATACGTCGGTCCGAGAATGATCTCCGCATGTTGTCGGATCGCGAGAATCGATCACGCACGCAAGGTGTTCGACAGAATGTCTCAACCGAGTGTTTCTATTTACAACGCCATGTTAAATGGGTATAACCAAAACGACTCGTACAACGACGTTTTGTTGTTGTTCAAGAGAATGAGAAGGAACGATGTGATGCCTAACGGGTTCACTCTCCCTGTCGTTTTGAAAGCTTGCGTGATGGTTAAGGAACTAAGGCAAGGAGAGGAGTTGCAGTGCCTTTCTATAAAAACAGGGTTTAGATCAAACCCTTATGTAGGAACGAAGCTGATTGAGATGTACTCATGTGCAGGAGTGTTAGCATCGGCTAATAAAGTGTTCTGTGAGATGGGTGAGAGAAATGTAGTTATTTGGACTTCATTAATCAATGGGTATATATTGAACAAGGACTTAGTCTCTGCTCGGCGGTTTTTTGATCTGTCTCCTGAGAGAGACACTGTGTTATGGAACACTATGGTGTCTGGTTATATCCAAACAGGGAACATGATGGAAGCTAGGAGTCTTTTCGATTTGATGCCTTGTAGAGATGTCATGTCGTGGAACACGGTTCTGGAGGGTTACGCCAGTGTTGGAGACATTGAAGCTTGTGAAAGAGTTTTCGAAGAGATGCCTGAGAGAAATGTGTTCTCTTGGAATGGTTTGATCAAGGGGTATACTCAAAGTGGGAGGCTTGATAAAGTGTTGGATTGTTTTAAGAGAATGGTGGTAGATGAAGGGAAGGTTGCTCCCAACGACGCGACTTTGACTTCAGTGTTATCAGCTTGTGCGAAGTTAGGAGCTTTCGAGTTTGGGAAACGGGTGCATAAGCATGGAGAGGGTCTTGGGTATGATAAGGTGAATGTTAACTTCAAGAATGCTTTGGTTGATATGTATGCAAAATGTGGAGCTATAGAGATGGCTATGGAAGTCTTCAATGGGATAAAGAGAAGAGATTTGATAAGCTGGAATACTGTTATCAACGGCTTAGCTGCACATGGACATGGCACTGAGGCCTTAGATTTATTCCGTGAGATGAGAACTTGCGGAGTTAGACCTGACAAGATAACATTCGTAGGTGTTCTATGTGCTTGTAGACACATGGGTTTGGTTGAAGATGGGTTAGCTTATTACAGCTCCATGTTTACTGATTTCTCAATAACGCCTCAGATAGAGCATTGTGGTTGTATGGTGGATTTACTATCTCGTGCTGGACTTTTAACACAAGCCGTTGAGTTTATAAACAAAATGCCGGTGAAAGCTGACGCTGTGATATGGGCCACTTTGCTTGGAGCTTCGAAGGTTTACAAGAAGGTGGAGGTCGGTGAGCTTGCTCATGAAGAGTTGGTCAAGCTTGAGCCAAGAAACCCGGCTAATTTCGTGATGCTGTCAAATATATATGGAGATCTCGGGAGATATGATGATGCTGCGAGGCTAAAAGTTGCTATGAGAGACACAGGTTTTAAGAAAGAAGCAGGTGTTAGCTGGATTGAGACCGATGATGGTTTAGTGAAGTTTTATTCTTCGGGAGAGAAGCATCTTAGAACAGAGGAATTACAGGGGATCTTGAGAGAGCTGAAGAACTTCAGTATCTTGCTTGGTGATGATGAAGAAGAAGCACTTCAAGAACATTTGTTTTAATCTTTGATTATGTTGAAATATTTGTTATGTTGTCAATTCCAAATTGCTAGAATCATAATGTCTCTTACCCTTCGGTAGTGGTACTTCTTGCAGTCTCTTGCTCTTACAATGAAGCCTTTATTACAGATCTCGGGGTCACTTTGTTGGTATACGAAAAGGGTTCAGTACATTCTGTAAAACTAGTGTATTGTCCAACTACAACGTTTGTTTTGATACTTAGATTCAGTTACAAGTTGAATTGACTTCGTTGTAACTATATAATCACAGGTTTGAAAATACTATTGGCAACTACCACGCTATTAAATTGAGGTTATGACTGAGCTTTCAAGCCACATGCACAGCTATAAAAGCCTATAAGTAGTGTGTGATCTTGTGTGATTGCAGCAAATATACAATCTCGAGGCAGAAAAAAAAATGGATGAGAAAGAGATTCCAGAGAAGTTGAGTGAAGAAGAAGAAACCAAAAGCTTGATCTCATCGCCTTCCTTCAGAGATAATTTGCTATGGTGGCAAGTTGTTCAAGTACCAAGGATGTTGGTACGACATACACATCGTCCAAGCACTCAATCTCCAGAGAAGTTCTCAGGCAGAAGCAACTGATATGTGTGGTCTGAAGTTCTAGAATTATATGTGTGGCTTATGATCAAATCTCAAACCGACACTGTCCCACTATTACTAACTATAGCCGGTTTGTGCTTATCTTGAATGAATTGCAATAAAAGTAAACTTGTTGTATCAAAGGGTTTCCAGTGTAGAAAGAAATAAACAAGGTTTACAAACTTCCTATCACGTCACGTGAAGGAGAATCGCTAAAACCAAAAAAAAAAAAAGATGAGTTTTTAGATCTCGAGAAAATTTATTCGAAAAAACTGACGGACACCATTACATCGTTTGAGATCTTGTTTCTCTTGGGCGGCGCTCTAGGCTTTGGACATGTGAAGGATCAAGTCCACCACACGGGTGCTGTAACCCCATTCGTTGTCATACCACGACACCAGTTTCACGAAGTTGTCACTCAATGCAATTCCAGCCTTTGCATCAAAAATGCTAGACCTGTTACAAACACACAAATCACATGAACACATTGGTTTTAAAATCATTACCAATAAAGACTAGAAGATTTGTGTAAATTCAAAGTGCGTAGTGGATATTGTTTTGTGACCTGTTGTCACCAACGAAGTCAGTTGAGACAACATCATCCTCGGTGTAACCAAGGATTCCCTTTAGTTTGCCTTCAGATTCCTCCCTGTAACAATCCAATCCATACCAATTAGTTCTCTTACAAGAGATATGTGATTTATATATAGTGAAAGCTTACTTGATAGCCTTCTTGATCTCGTCGTAGGTTGCAGCTTTCTCGAGTCTGACAGTTAGGTCAACAACTGAAACATCAACGGTGGGAACACGGAAGGACATTCCGGTCAATTTTCCGTTGAGCTGTGGAAGCACCTTTCCGACAGCCTTGGCAGCTCCGGTGCTGCTTGGAATGATGTTGAAGGAAGCAGCTCTTCCACCTCTCCAGTCCTTCATTGATGGACCATCAACAGTCTTCTGGGTAGCTGAATTACACAAACAAAACCAAAAGGCAATTAATAACTTTTTTAAAAAAATCAAAGAATGAATCAAAGGTAGTGAAATGAATTCATCTATACCAGTGATCGAGTGGACGGTAGTCATGAGTCCCTCAACGATTCCAAACCTGTCGTTGATAACCTGCAAAAACAGATTACAAGTTCCAATTCAACAATGGGCAAATTATACTTGAAACTCCTATATATAACATAAAAGAATAATAGAAAAAGAGACCTTGGCAAGTGGAGCAAGGCAGTTAGTGGTGCAACTAGCGTTGGAAACAATGTTGAGATCAGACTTGTACTCATGCTCATTGACTCCAACAACAAACATGGGAGCATCTTTGCTTGGGGCAGAGATGACAACTTTCTTGGCACCACCCTGAAAAAGTAAAAACAAAGAAACCATTTGATACGTTACTAAATTACAAACAAGTACTCTCTATTCAGATGACAATTCTTATATCATAAGACAAAATAAAGAAAAAACCAAACCTTCAAGTGAGCAGCGGCCTTGTCCTTGTCAGTGAAGACACCAGTAGACTCAACAACAAAGTCAGCTCCGGCCTCACCCCATGGGATATCCTCAGGGTTCCTTCAGAAGTAAAACACCACAAATTAATAACACAAGAAGAGAGAGAGATAAACAGATTTGCATTACATCAAATAATAGATGAGGCGCTACCTGATGCCGAAAACAGTGACTGGCTTCTCACCAAAGAGAAGGGTTTTCTCATCCTTTATCCTAAGCTCATTGTGCTTCCACTGTCCGTGAACACTGTCGTACTTAAACATGTATGTCTGCAACAAACACACTCGATTAGAAAATCGATCCTCGAATTAACCAAACCAAGAACCAAGTTGCATATAATCAACACATCAAACCGGTTCACAGTATACTAGTGAAAATTTGATTTGATTCATTGTCAAAGACGATCGATAAACTAAACCTATACCGACTCGCGTCATATATCAGATCTAAAAGATACTTAACCAATCCAGATCGAACTATAGCAATACATCGAAGGGGAAAGAGTTACAAACTCACCATGTACTCGGTGGTGATGAAAGGATCGTTAACAGCGACGAGCTCAACATCGTTCCTCTGAAGGATAACTCTCGCCACCAAACGACCGATTCTTCCGAAACCTAAACCATTTCACGAACATTCAAAAACTCAGATTCCACAGATCTAAACCTATAAAAACGATTCCAGGAAAACACTCACCGTTGATTCCGATCTTAATCTTCTTGTCAGCTACACAAACACAAGAGAAAAATCAAAAATTAGAAACCCTAACATAACAGTATCAACGAAGAAATTAGAGATCGAGAATGAAGAGATACTCACCCATGGCGATGTGGTCGAGAGAGAGAGATAGCAAAGTTCTGAATGTGAGAATAGTCAAGTGAGTGAAGAGTTTGGTGAGGCTTTAGGGTTATTTAAAGGAGGAGATTGAAATCTGATCGAGTGGCTGAGATTTTTTCTTGGGTAAAAAGGTGACAGGTCAGATTTCAGTATTCAATGTTACCAGATCGTCCTTTGCTTTTTAGATTATTTACCGTTTCTGCCACTGATTTGGCCAACCGTTTATGGTAGAATTAAGAAGTAATTAGAGGAAACTAATGGCGCCTGCGCGGAATATTCGAGGTTTATAACTCAGATACTATGGGCCGGGCCGATGCACACAACAATATTTTATATAGAGAAACAGAGTAAGCCTCAATAATACTTGGAGTAAAAATTTATGTTTATCTTAAGATTTTACCATATCATTAGATCCATATTTCTAATCAAACCCAAAGTTAAACAGAAATGTCCATTCTTAGATATGAATTCGGATGTCATAACTTATAACATAATATGACCATATACTAATTCAACATCTAAGTTATGTTAAACTCACTAGACGGTATTATGTTCACGTGTGTCCAAATACATTTACAGTTATATGATATATTTGTTGACATTTAAAAACATTTTCGTTATTTATAGAATGTAGGATCCATATCACCATATTTCTACCAGATTAACGAGTTTTTATATGCTTCATTTAATACAAAAAGAATCGAAAGAGAAAAATAAGAGGAGGAGAAGAAGGAGACTTTTGGCAAAAGCCAAGAGTCATGCATAGAGTGAGTTATGTTTTGCTGTCACGTTCATGTGACCTACCAAAACTTTCAAAGTGGAGCATCTACATGTGTCTCAATAAGAACTCACTATCTGATAAAATAAGACATCAAATTATAAAAATATCTAGAGAGTTGAGACAATAAGCACAAATTATTAGAGAATGACATTTACAAGCTTCTTAAATGATGCACCTTGTAATTGGTAAAGACAAAACCTCTCTGATTTAGTGTTTAAAATAATGGTTTTAAAATAAGAAGATGCGGTTGAGTGTTGAGAGAAATGAATTATAATTTGGAGAATAATTGCAACATAAGCATACATTCCCCACATAATTTTTTTTATCATTATTCATGATCTTGCCATTATATTGACTGCATAAAGTATTGTGATTGATAAACTACAAAAAAAACTGTGGAATTACGTGTGATCTCTTGGCAAATATGAAAATTAGGTGGACTTGTGAAACTATATCTAATAAATGTAAACAAAAGAAAATTAACATTTCAAAGAAAAAGTAGTGCTGTCAAAACATCATCATCAACAACAAAATAGTAAATTTTACGACTTACGTGTATGATAACACAACTTTATCTCAGGCCACTGATAACGGTTGAACATTCGAATTGAGAAAACTCTATCTGGTTGGATTAAATATATAATATGGTTTAATTTAGGTTGATTTAACCTTGGTTAGTTTAATTTGATTCAGTTTGGTTTGTCCTAAAACTTCACATAATTTTGATATATTTCTCATAACTTAGTTTTGTATTTTTTCTAATCGGTTTAAGTGTTTTTTTAGATAGAAAAACTCCTATAATCAATGTTTTGCATCTTTTTTAAAGAGAAAAATGGTTAGCAATAAAAAAAGAAGGAGACAAACACGTGATGATAGAATGAAAGAAAGAAACGTTCATGTGGCGCAGGATACCATGGTGAACACTTCTGCGCAAGTCATACGAACCGGTTTGAAGATCGTCTTGGAGGGTGTGAGCAAGAAGACTCCGCCATCGTCGTACGTGATCCCAAACCCCGATGCCGTGATAAAGCAGCCTCAAGTTTGTCATCATTCTCGACCACTCTTTCCATGTTTCTTTCCAACCGCTTCTCACACACTTGAGGGTCCGACGCTCGTACACACCACCGATCTCCAGCCCAAATTCCCGGTGGTGGTCTTCAGAGGAGAGGGTGAGCGATCTATGTCGTATATGGCGGCGGTTGGAGCTACCAAAATCGAGCTGATTGGGAAACAGTGCATTTATGTCTACAGAGAAAAAATAGCACATCCGATATCCTCATTTTGCAAATGACTTTATTTATAAACCTTTCTCTCCTTCACTTCTTCTCATAATTTGATTCAGTTTGGTTTGTCCTAAAAATTCACATAATCTTGATAATATTTCTCATAATTTAGCCTTGTATGTTTTTCATTACTTGAAAACCAATTAAAAAATTTAGTGTGATCATTTTGAGTTATTCTGTTGATTTACCATTTGTTGTTTCCAAATTTTATATTATTGCCTAAATGTTTCATTTTATCTTGAAGTGTTTGCGATATTATGAGTAATTGAATAAGGGCTTATTTGTAGAAAGAAGTTAGAGAGAGATAAAAAAAGAGAAGAAGAGAGAGGATGTGATTTTGGTTACATAATGAATTATAAGTTTTTGTTTAGGTGAGATATCTCACCCAATTTCCCATTGAATAACGATCCAAAAGAACAAAAATAAACTATTGTTCAAAGTATATATTTTTTAATTAGATATTCAAAGTATTCTTAAAAGAACGAAAAAGAGGTAGATTGATTTAGACCTATTGACAAAAAAATATTGATGAAAACTTTAATGAATTGAATCGTATCCACATAAATCTTCTTAGAGCCAATGTTAGTCCATTTGCATGATGGATTAGATATAAAATAAGTTGTTTTATGGTTTATTCATTCACTAACCATTTCAATTAACTCAACACTATTGCATTTATTAAATTATTTTGTTTGTTTTGCAATTTTGACTAAATAGTGGATCTGCCTAATTGTGAATTCAATAAGATGTATAAGGACATAAGTGCTACATTCAATCTAAAGTTAATAAAACAAATGGCACAAAAGATAGTATTTGATAGTGAGAAAGACAACTTCTGAGGCTGTCGCTCACCAAATTGATTCAGACATTCAATCGACTGCTAACCTAACTTTCTGATCACCATGACTAGCTCAAACCTGCTCTAGAGATGGACAAGGACATGTACTCTCCCTGAAAATTGACACAATTATCTTAAATTTTTGCAATTATAAAAACCAAACTAAACCATCTAATAGAGAAACGTATTATAAAATTAAGTATCAAGCAAATACTAATCCGACTTATATGTATGTATCACCCAGTTTTCTTATTGTATCATGAAAGAACAAAAAGGTTTGAGTGCTTTTTAATATTTTGCAGGTTGCAGAAAGAGCTTTGTTCTTATGGAACAATGATCAGATCGAGAATCTAATAATACCGAACCAAAAAGTTATATACTTCCTATCATTCTCCCTGCGCTGGAGAGAAAAGCTAAGAAGCATTGGAACCATACTGTTCAAAGCATGAAGCTGAACGTGCAGAAGATATTTAATGAAATTGATCCAGAGATTTCTTCAAAGAATGTCTTGCTAAGTTTAGAGATAATGAATCAAAAGAACCTGAAGTTGATGCAAAACGTGAGGCCACATGGAAGCGGTTGGAAGAAAGCAGAAGAGTGCATCATAAAAGCTGTTTTTGTTGTAGAGAGAGGTTTTGTTTTTGTATTATCGTTTTCTACTACACCCAAGCAAGATAACTATTCAAACCAGTTCTAGATTATTCATTATACAGAGTTTACATGAATATAGAAGAGCTTTCATTAAATTAAACACACCATAAGTTGCACACATGACACACAAATAAGCTGAATAAACTCAACCCCACTTACTCTTCAACTTATCAACATGTGTAAACTCATATGTCAACACCAAACTCCCATCCATTCTCTTTAATTCAAAGCTCTCTACCAATACATAGCATTTATAACTCTCCCACTGTGATGAACCGCCTTCGAATCTCTCTGTTCTCTTAATGCTAGACCTTACTTCATCGCCTTTGTTTAACCACCCGAACCTCTCCTCTTCCCACTTAATCCTCTCCACGACCACTGACCCAAGACCTATCTTCTTGTCTTGTCTCTCATCCCTTAAGACACTAAACCAAACAACTCCATCAGCTCTTGTCTCCCTCAGATTGGTTACTTCTCCATCAAGCTTCACCACTTCTGTATCTACTTCGACATCAACTACAACCTCACTTTCTGCTTCGTTGTAACTACATGAGTAAACCTCTTCCCATCTTTGTTTAAGAGTCATGCTGTAATAAGTTGAGTTTTTCATCTGCTCCTTTGCGTCTCCTTCTTTCACGAATATGAAAGGAACATACCATTTTCCTACCACAACGCTTGTATTCACATCATTGGGAAGCTCAGAACGAAGCTCAGCGTTGATTCCCTTTGCATCATCTCTCAAACCAAAATCTTGAGAGTTCGAGTACTCAACGGTCCAATACTTTCTTTTAAGGAACTCAGGTGGTATCCCATTAGGAGCAACAGAAATGGCTGTGTTATAGCAAGATAATGCTCTGCGTTGATGGATCTCGAATTGTTGGTATATATCATAAGGATCTGCTTCTTGTGGCTTAGCTTCAGGAATGTAGCTAAAGCAAAAGCAGCAGGGGACTCTGTCTTCTTCTTTTGCACTTGCCGTAGCTCCTCTGCAAGAAAATAATTAGGATTTAAGGAATCTTGTTGCGCAAGTCAGGTCTTTCAGTTTCGATATATCAAAAGTAAATGTATTGAAAACCTCAAAATTTACCCTCTTTATTTCATTTTAGTTGATATTAAAGTTTTTGTACAAATATTAAGAAAATACAATTTTTATACAATGTATCTTAGCTATATAAAAATAGTATTAAACAAAAACAATTCAAACAATAAAAAAGCAAAATTTTGTAATTGGTCACAAATTTTAGATAATATTAAATTTTATATAAAATAGTGAAAACATCATTTATTTTGCTAGAAAAAAAAATTTCTAAACATTATATAAATTGAAACGGAGAGAATATTAAAAACATTAAACCGAACCAAACAATGCTACAATCTATTTTCATCAACCAAAATATAGATAAAATAATTCAAAAATTATTGGTCGTAACATACCCTGAGTGCTTCCCACGGCGTTTAATGACATAATAACGGTTCAAAAACAGAGGCTGTCCAGGAACCGGAATGAACAGAACGGGGTCATGGTAACTGCGCCTGTTTTTACCAGTTCCGGTTCTGTAAGTCACAGTCAGCTTTGCGTTCTGTGGGAACGGCAAGCCTCTGAGTTCACCATCGTAGCAAGATCCGAAGCAACAAGTCGGTTTCGACTCTTCATCTTGAATCACAAGTACGCCTGAGTTTGGACCTTCCGGCAACGATTGTGACGAGTTTCTCTGGTATTCCGAGAGATGCCTTGTAACATACATCTTTAAGGTGATGAATGAGAAATTAAAGAGATATTAATTATCTGTTTATATAGAGAGGCGTCATGGACTTTAGGGATAAAGACGTAAGCTAACTTTACAAGTTATTGTTTAAAGACTTTTCAAAGATCTTGAGTTAGACTCCAAAGTTATGACCTTGACTTGGTTTCACAAACCTATCATAGAAAAAGTCTATATTTTTTTCCACAATGCATTATTTTCCAACCATGGGTGGTTGAAACTTTCAACATACGGTTGTGTGTTCTTATCTACTCATTCTTGTTAATAATTGTCTCTCACTAGGGGGCTCAGCTTCTGATTTTTTTCTTCTGAATCTCTCTCTCTCTCTCTCTCTCTTTGCTGCAATATAATGGGAGGTTTATTCTCGATCTCCATGCCATGTGACCAAGTGGTGAATCAAGTCTCTCAATGTCTTTGCACTCAGGGGAGTTATATATACAGCCTTTCAGAGAATCTAGCTGCTCTGCAGAAAGGCATAGAAATGCTCAAGGCAAAGCGGGATGATGTGCAAAGAAGGGTTTGCCGAGAAGAGTTTACAGGACGTCGTGAAAGGCTTTCTCTGGTCCAGGTATGGCTTACTAACGTCCTCAACACCGAGAACAAATTCAATGATCTGCTTAGGACTAATGACACTGAGCTTCAAAGGCTGTGTCTCTGTGGGCTTTGCTCTAGAAATGTGAGATTGAGCTATCTTTATGGGAAAAGGGTTGTTCTGATGCTGAAGGAGGTTGAGAGTCTGAGCTCTCAATGTGAATTTACTGAGGTGACTGAGACGGTTTCGGTGGATAAGGTGGATGAGATGCCTGTTCAACCCACCATTGTTGGTCAAGAAAAAATGCTCGAAAGAGTATGGACTCATCTCATGAAAGAAAGAGTGGAGATTGTGGGTATGTATGGCATGGGTGGAGTAGGCAAAACCACTCTTCTCACACAGCTCAACAACAAGTTTTATGAAACACGTGGCGGCGGCTTCTTCGAGGTTGTGATATGGGTTGTGGTGTCTAAAACTCCAGAGATCCGTAGGATTCAAGGAGACATCGCCAAGAAGCTAGGCCTTGATGGAGAAGAGGAATGGGACCAGAAAGATGTGAACCAGAGAGCCCTTGAGATACACAATGTCCTCAGGAGCAAAAAGTTTGTGCTGTTGCTGGATGATATATGGGAGAAAATGAACTTGAAAGCGGTCGGAGTCCCGCATCCGAGCAGACAAAACGGATGCAAAGTAGCGTTCACCACTCGTTCTAGAGAAGTGTGTGGGCGCATGGGGGTTGATGACCCTATCCAAGTTCATTGTCTAGAACCAGAAGAAGCTTGGGATCTGTTTAAAAAGAAAGTTGGAGAAAACTATAGACATATAAGGCAACTTATGTATTAAGGGTTATTGTGTAATTAGTATCTCTGTATACCCTAGCTCTACGAGACTGTATATATACTTGTACATTGCTAATCTAATGAATCAAGTCATTTGACCTATATGGTATCAGAGCCACCATACCTAAAAACTCTTTACCGCTTTTCTTTTTCTTTCAAACATGTCGGCCTCCCCTGTATCCACACATGAAGCTATTGTCATCAACAACAAAACACTTCTCAGTGTCAACATGACAAACGTCACAAAACTCACCAGTCTCAATCACTTGATGTGGAGCAGACAAGTGCATGCTCTCTTTGATGCATATGATCTAGCCGGTTACATTGACGGCTCTCTAGAAATCCCCCCACCAATGATCACAACCGATGGTGTTGAAGTCGCAAATCCTGATCACCAACATTGGAAGCGTCAAGACAAACTTGTCTTCAGTGCACTGCTTGGATCTATAACTCCAACCATTCAGCCACTCCTGTCCCGCGCAACAACGGCGTACCAGATCTGGGAGACTCTTGCGGCTACCTATGCAAAGCCCACACGGGGCCACATTCAACAACTCAGGCACCAAGTTAAAGATTGGAAGAAAGGAACCAAGACAGTTGATGAATACATACAGGGGCTTACAACTCGTTTTGATCAACTTGCGATCTTGGGGAAACCATATGATATTGAAGATCAAGTGGAGTTTGTCATTGATGGTCTTCCTGAAGACTACAAGAGTGTGGCTGACCAGATCGAGAGCAGGGACACGACTCCAACACTCATTGAGATACATGAGAGGTTGCTTAACCATGAGGCTAAGCTTCAAGCATCAGCACCTAAGCAGTCGGTTCTACCAATCTCAGCCAATGTTGCTACACAGCGTGGAAGCAACAACAACTCTCGTGGCTCCTACCACAACAACAACAGGCAGTTCTCAAACCGGAACAACAACAACAACAGGAACGGCAATTGGCAGTATCAAAATAACAATCGAGCCGACACATACCAGCCTCGTCCTTATCTTGGAAGGTGCCAACTATGTGGCATACACGGACACAGTGCAAGGCGATGCACTCAGAACCAAGGGCAATCTCTGCGTGTCAACAATGATCAGATGCAGCCGCGCAATCCCTTTCAGCCTTGGCAGCCACGAGCAAATGTAGCTGTTGCGCCTCAGTACACGGCGAACAATTGGCTCCTGGATAGTGGAGCGACTCACCACATCACGAGTGATCTTGCCAACCTGTCTTTGCATCAGCCGTATGCAGGCACTGATGAAGTTCTGATCGGAGATGGTTCTGGTCTCGCAATTACCCATACTGGTTCTTCCTTATTACCTTCAAAACAACGCCCTTTAGCCTTAACCAATATCTTATGTGTTCCTAATATTCATAAAAACTTGATTTCTGTCTACCGCCTTTGTAATACTAACCAGGTGTCTGTTGAATTTTTCCCGGCTCATTTCCAGGTGAAGGATCTCAGCACGGGGGTCCCATTGCTCCAAGGACGGACTAAGGAAGAGCTCTACGAGTGGCCTGTGACTCCATCCACTATCCACTCCCTTTTCGCCTCTCCATCTCCTAAAACAACCTGCTCAAAATGGCATGCCCGCTTAGGACATCCATCAGCTTCTATTTTAAATTCAGTTATTTCTCATTTTCAGTTACCTGTGTTGTCTTCTCATCAAAAACAATTATCTTGCACCCATTGTCTTATTAATAAGAGCCACAAACTTCCTTTCTCTAAATCTTCAATCTCTTCCAATCGCCCATTACAAATACTATTCTCAGACCTTTGGAGCTCTCCCATAACCTCTCTTGAAAACCACAAATATTACCTTGTCCTTGTAGATCACTTTACCAGATATACTTGGCTTTATCCTCTTGCACGAAAATCTCAGGTCCGAGAAGTCTTCATAGCCTTCAAAGCCTTGGTAGAGAAGCAGTTCCAAACCCAAATCACAACTCTATACTCGGATAATGGGGGCGAGTATATAGCCTTGCGATCATTCTTGACGGCAAATGGCATTGCCCATCTCACCACTCCTCCTCACACTCCGGAGCACAACGGCTTGTCTGAGCGGAAACACAGGCACGTCGTCGAAACGGGGATGACACTTTTATCTCAAGCTGGCGTTCCCAAAGAATACTGGCCATACGCTTTTGCTACTGCAGTCTACCTCATTAACCGGATGCCCACTCCGATTCTAGACATGGCAACACCGTATCAGAAGCTCTTCGCGAAACCACCTAATTACAACAACCTCAAGGTCTTCGGGTGTTTGTGTTTCCCTTGGCTTCGTCCCTACAACAATCACAAACTTCAAGACAAGTCCAAACCTTGTGTCTTCTTAGGGTATTCACTTACACAAAGTGCTTACCTTTGTCTCGATGATGACACCGGCCGATTGTATGTCTCGAGACATGTTCAATTTGATGAAGAACAGTTTCCTTTCCGCAACAAAACCCAAACACCATCACCTCCACCACCTAATCCCGAACCCATGTGGATGCCACCGGTCACTCGTGTAGCTTCTCCAATTCCGGCCACCGCAGCAGGACCACCGAGCTCAGTCTCTTCACCGTCGTCATCGATGACACCGCCGGGTACTAGTCAACAGACATCGGGCTCCCCTCAACCAAACTCAGGTTCGTTTTCCTCTCCTTTAATTTCTGACCCAATACCCGATCCAAGCCCATCACCTACACCAAACCCGAGCCCAACTTTACATCCACACCAAAACCCACCATTAATCCCAAACCTTAACCCAAGCCCACTAAACACAAACCCAGGCCCAAGTAACCCAACCTCAACCGATATTCCAGCTGTATCGTCTTCCTCAAACGCAACCCCAACTTCTTCATCATCTTCATCATCGGATTCCAACCCTGTAAACCTACCTATCCCAACTCAAACCAATCCCCCAAAACGGATGACTACCCGCTCCCAGAACAACATTACCAAACCTAACAAAAAGTATTCCCTTCTCATCACCAACCGCACCAAAAACACCATCCCATCCACCATAAACCAGGCCTTGCGAGACCCGAACTGGCGTAAAGCTTGTTCCGAGGAATTCAATGCTCAAGTCAAAAACAGGACTTGGGATCTTGTACCGCCTCCACCAAATCAGAACATCGTCAGTTGTCGTTGGTTATTCACTGACAAATATTTGGCAAATGGTCAACATGACAGACATAAATCCAGATTAGTTGCTCGTGGTTATACGCAACGTTATGGTGTTGATTTTGCAGATACGTTTAGTCCGGTGATAAAGGCGACGACCGTGCGAACAGTTCTCGGTGTGGCAGAAAGCAAATCATGGGCCATTCGACAGTTAGATGTCAACCACGCGTTTCTGCAAGCCCGACTTACGGATGAAGTATACATGTCTCAACCTCCTGGCTTCATTGATAAAGATCGGCCAAATCATGTATGTAGATTAAACAAGGCTATCTACGGTTTAAAGCAGTCGCCGCGTGCTTGGTATCAAGAACTCAAGAACTTCTTACTCTCGCTTGGATTCTACAACTCTGTCGCTGATACCTCTCTGTTTGTTCTTCGTCGGACTGGTCATCTCGTTTATTTATTGGTGTACGTGGATGATATTATAGTCACAGGCAGCAACCATCAATTGATCAATGGCATCATCGCCTCTCTTGGTCAACGGTTCTCTCTCAAGGACATGGGTGACCTTCATTACTTTCTTGGTATAGAGGTTAGCCGAACAGCAAAGGGGCTACACTTGATGCAGAAGAAATACATCAGTGATCTACTTCACAAGGTCAATATGCAGAACACAAAGGCTGTCTCCACACCTCTCAACTCTGAAGAGAAACTGTCTCTCAACCTTGGCAACCCATTAGATGATCCAAAACAATATAGAGCTGTCATCGGAAGTCTACAATATCTGGCCTTCACTCGTCCGGATATCGCCTACGCAGTCAACAAGCTCTCTCAGTATATGCATCGTCCTACTGATGCACACTGGAATGCGGCGAAACGTGTTCTCCGTTACCTCGCAGGCACAATGTCACATGGCATACTTCTTCGTAAGAATAATCCTCTCTCTCTTTATGCGTATTCAGACGCTGATTGGGCTGGAGATCGGGATGATTTTGTTTCAACAAATGCTTATGTGATCTACTTGGGTGCTCACCCTATCTCTTGGTCATCAAAGAAGCAAGATGGCGTCGCTAGATCATCAACGGAAGCTGAGTACAGATCAGTCGCTAATACTGCTTCCGAACTGTCTTGGGTCTCTTCCTTGCTCTCTGAACTCGGAATCCAGCTTCCTGCACCTCCAGTTATCTACTGTGATAACATTGGTGCAACATATCTCTGTGCAAACCCGGTCTTCCACTCTCGAATGAAGCATATAGCTCTAGCTTACCACTTCATCCGCGAACGAGTACAGCGAGGACATCTCAGAGTTGTTCATGTCTCTACTAAAGACCAACTTGCGGACATGCTCACAAAACCATTACCTCGGACACCATTCCATGACTTCTGTTTCAAGATTGGAGTTGTTCCCCCACCTCCATCTTGAGGGGGCGTATAGACATATAAGGCAACTTATGTATTAAGGGTTATTGTGTAATTAGTATCTCTGTATACCCTAGCTCTACGAGACTGTATATATACTTGTACATTGCTAATCTAATGAATCAAGTCATTTGACCTATAAAAACACATTGAAAGGCCATCCGGACATTCCTTGTCTGGCAAGAAAGCTCGCTGAAAAATGCTGTGGTCTACCATTGGCACTTAACGTTATTGGCGAAACCATGGCATGCAAAAGAACGGAACAAGAATGGCGTACTGCTATTAACGTTTTGAGTTCAGAGTTTTCTGGCATGGAAGACCAAGTTCTCTCGATCTTGAAGTATAGCTACGATCATTTAAACATGGAACAGGTGAAATCATGCTTCCTGTATTGCTCTTTGTTTCCTGAAGATTACCGTATGGAGAAAGAGAGGTTGATAGACTACTGGATATGTGAGGGGTTCCTAGATGAGAACGGGAGTAGAGAAATAGCATTAAGCCGAGGCTATGAGATCATTGGTATACTTGTCCGTGCATGTTTGCTGCTAGAGGAAGCAATCAATAAAGAACAAGTGAAGATGCATGACGTGGTCCGGGAGATGGCTCTCTGGATATCATCTGATCTTGGGAAGGATAAAGAGAAATGTGTTGTGCAAGCAAGAGGCGGGTTACGCGAGATACCAAGAATCAAGAACTGGAGTGGCGTGACAAGGATGTCCCTCATGGAAAATGAGATTGAGATGGTCTCTGGCAGCCCTGAGTGCTCGAAACTCGCAACTCTCTTCCTTCAGAAAAACGATTCGCTGATACATATCTCGGCTGATTTCTTCCGGTGTATCCCAATGCTCGTTGTCCTGGATCTTTCAGGGAACTCAAGTCTCCGGAAATTGCCGGAACAAGTATCAGAGCTGGTCTCCTTACGCTATCTTGACTTGTCATGGACATACATAAGGCGGCTACCTCTCGGCTTGCAAGAGTTGAAAAAGCTCATACATTTGAGGCTGGACTACATGAAGAGACTCAAGAGTGTTTCAGGGGTATCAAAACTGTCTAGTTTGAGGAAACTGCAAATACTAGAGTCTAAAATGTCGCTAGACATGAGCTTAATGGAGGAGTTGCAGCTCTTGGAGCATTTACAGGTTCTTAACATAAGTATCAAGTCAAGTTTGGTTGTGGAGAAGTTGTTATATGCTCCCAGGTTGGTGAAATGTCTTCAAATTTTAGTACTTAGAGGGCTTGAGGAAGAAGAATCAGCTAGAGTGTTGGCTTTGCCATGTATGGATAGTCTCCGTAAAGTCATCATAAGGAAGTGTGGAATGTGGGAGATAAAGGCAGAGAGGAAGACTTTATCATTAACTCAAGGCTTCCAAAACCTCTCTAGTGTGCATATTAGTAGCTGCAGTGGTCTGAAGGATTTAACGTGGCTGTTGCATGCTCCAAACCTTACTAGTCTCATGGTTCTAGACTCAGAAGTAGTAGAAGAAATAATAAGCCGGGAGAAAGCTATGAGCGTTAATATCATTCCTTTCAAGAAACTAGAGAGTCTGCGCTTACATAATCTAGCTACGTTGAAGAGCATATATTGGGTGCCTCTGTCTTTTCCATGTCTAAAGACGATCCACGTAACAGAGTGTCCGGAGCTGAGGAAGCTTCCGTTGGATTCTCAAAGTGTCGTTAGGGTTGAAGAGTTTGTTATTAAATACAAAGAGGAAGAATGGTTTGAAAGGGTTGAATGGGATGATGAAGCCACTAGACTCCGTTTCTTACCTTTCTTCAAGTTCTTTGGACCTGAATGGCATGTTACCTTTGTGCGGTAGCAACTTTAAGAGTCGAAGCAGTAGACAATGATTTCAATGACAAGGGAGAAATAGTCATTACTATTTAAGACTTATTTCTTTCAGTACACTAATCATGTTTTATATGAAAAAATGAAAAATGGCCGTTAAAAATTTTAAACTTTGTTTTCTTAAGTAATACTTATAGTGATATCTTCCAAAAAGTATCATTTGATTTTTACAACTAAAACGATACATATACAGCAGAAACATTTATTGATTGAATTTTATAGAATTTTTTAGAGTGATCACACGAGATAAAGAGACTTGACGAAAGAAGTCTTTACTTAGTTTCTACTAACTCTAGATTCAAACTCGGTGATCACATTCCTCAAAAATACTAGCAGACACTAATCAATGTCTGGACGACAATGCAAGAAGAGGAAAGCTCAACTTTTTTTAAAAAAAATATTATATTAATTAAATCAACCCACGATGTGAGGATCCGGAAGTTTACAAAATCCGACACACCGGAGAAATCTCAAACTTGTGGATGTGAAGAAGAAACTGACAAGATTGTTCCCAGCCACCATCACTCGCAAGAAAGGGGCACATTTCTCATCAAACACAGTATCAGTGAGTGTTGACCGTTTGTTTCTCCACTTGCTAGATAACAAGCTGTGGGATCAATGTCTTAACTCTCTCACACAAGCTGTTGTTTGTGCTCTTTCTTGGTGGTTCGATGCTTTTTTTTTGTGATTAAGGTAGAAAAGTTATTTGTAAGCTCAATTATTGACTAAATAATGAACTTACTTTATTCTTCTGTTTTTGCCAATATTTTTAAAAATGGTCTAGACTCTAGATATGCTAAACAGTCTAATATTCTGCATATTACCATAACAAGGGTTCAACATAAAGTTATCAACATATCAAGTTGAGAAGTAAATCTATACCTTTGTTTCAAGATAAATTATATCATACAGTATCACAGGCCAAAAGATTTTATAAAGCTATAGTGTTGGATTCTTGTAAAACGCAACAACTAATCATGTCAGCTATAGTTTTGGATTCTTGTAAAGCACAACAGCTATCATGTCAAATTGTCACGTAGTTTTTTTAATACATTGATTTAGAAGTTTTTGTTCGAATTGGGTTTGTAACCGGATCTAAAATTTCCGTTTTCAGGTTGATTTATATATATAATTTTTTTTTTTTAAAATCATGTCAAATTGTCAACTACTGGTTGTTGATAGAATTATTGAGGTAGCAACTTGCAAATGGTATGTAGGCATTTACGTGGATATATTTGGCTCGTATTACCTAACCTTCCCACAAAATTATTTAAAATGTTTTAGATAGAACAAAAATGTTTACTTAATGTATTCATAATGTGCCCAGTGTCCAAATTGAGTAGTAGTACACCTACTAGCCAAAATGAAATGTTAGTTACCAATTGATGAATGGAATGAAGGACACGAGACACTTTTTTTCTTATAACCAGAGAAATCACATATTATTCCCCAGCACAAAAAAATGAACCATTAGTCATTAGATTGTACATTGTGACATTTATATATGATAATTATATAAGAATATAATTTTATTTTTTTAATTTTTTAAAAGACAAAATGACACAAAAAGAACAATGAGCTGTTACTGATAGAGTGATGATATGCATGAATCATGCTTTAGGGATAGTGTTCAATATAGAAATAAAAAGGTTGAAGATAGTGTATGTAGTGGAATTTTTTTCCCTTTTTTTGGTTAAATTGTAAATATCATTAATGAAAATAAAAATTTGGTTGCAATATTAATTGAAACTACAATTTGCTTAACAGCTAATTTGATCCTAGTGACTTAAAAAAAAGCCTCTAAAATACACAAAGATTAATTCTAAGCTTCTAAGGGCAGCATTAACGCAAGAGAAAAATGGGTGCTTAGCCCTTGGTGGCCCACCAAAACGCTTAAACCCATGCATCTCGCTGCTTAATTAAGCGTCTGGTTTTTGTGTGGCTTCACCTGTTTGCGGGCTCCACCAACACTTGGCGGCCCGCGACTGATTCTTTTCTATTTTTTTTTAAAGTTAGATAAAAAAGTTTTTAAAAAAAAAAATTAAAAAAATAAGCACTCTTAGTGGGGTGCTGGGTTAAAGATGCTCTAACAAGAGAGAGATTGAAATTAATAGACAATAAGATCAAATAAAACAACAACATAATCACCATATTCAAAGCGCTTTTTGATGTACCTGAACAACTCAGATAAATCAAGAGAATCAGCTGGAAATTGGGTATTGGGTAAGAGAATCGTACATTCTTGAAGTGAACTGTTAATGATAGAGTGATGATATATGCATGAATCATGTTTTTTTTTTGACAAAAGCATGAATCATGTTTTTGCGATAAGAGTTCCGGAAAGCGTTGAAAGCGAGTTGTGTACGTTTTAGTCAAGACAATGAGACATTCTTAAAGTGAACGAGCCTGTTGCATTATCCCAAAAAAGGAATAATTGATTGAGTTTTAGAGTTTTGTTGCGTCATTATATTTTCCGTTGAGTGTACAGAATAAATATCAAAAGCGATACGAAGCAATAGTTTCATATTTTTAGCATTTATAATTTGTTTTTATATTTGTTCGAATTTGATTTAGTGAGAATCGAATATCTATTTTTGGATCAAATAAAAATAGGTAACAAATCAAATTCATTAATCAAAAAAAAAAATCTAATTTCAAATATATTTGGTAGAACTAGAGGAAAGAGGAAAGCGTTGAAAGCAAGTTGACACATTCATAATAACCTTTGCATTAAAGGAAAGCACAAATCACTCATCAATGATGTATTCCCTTTTATTACATATCCATTAAAGGAAAGCGCAAATCTGCACACACATCACTCAGTATTTCAGACCGGAGCCTTTGTATTTTTCCTCAATGATCATGTCGATTTTGTTTTCCATCTGTGGAGTCAGATGATTCTTGGAGTCACCCACTTCCCCTTTGCGGAAGAAATTAGAGTAATGCACATTGTTCGAGGTTTTTCCTGTCTTGTTAATCTCCATGCTGCTCAGACTACGCAGAGAACAAAGTTCCAAGTAGGGCTGAGCGTTCGGGTACCCATTCGGGTTTCGGTTCAGTCTATTCGGGTTTCGGGTTTTCTGGTTCAAAGATTTTAGCCCCATTCGGATATTTCTAAATTTCGGTTCGGGTTCGGTTCGGATCTTTGCGGGTTCGGTTCGGGTTCGGATAACCCATTTAAAATGTTTTTAAATTTTCAAAATT
>NW_026616134.1:0-29787 GCF_000801105.2 Raphanus sativus
ATGATATAGGCACAAAGAGGGCCTTGCTCAAGCTGGCTGATAGAGGTGAGGATCAATGAACCGGTTGATGGTGGAGTGGAGTGAGATGGAAGGATCTGATGTTAGAGGATAGTTTGAGTGATGGATCCGGTTGTATTGAGACTCGCAAAGACACCAATGGAGGTTGGAAAGCACCACTTGGTCGAATAACCAACTTGATACTTCAAGGGATGAGAGATGGCGTGAGGATGAAGGATGGATCTTTGTTGCTTGTTCGTATAAAACAACTCACCAATGATATAAGAGATGGGTAGATGGAGTGAAGGCTGATTGAATCTCACAATCAAAGAGATGGATCGAGGTGAAACCACAAACTCTATGGAGAGGAGTTTGATAAATCACGATTTGCTTGGAGGCTGCTTCTCACAAACTCTCAAAAGGCTTAGGTTTAGTTGCTAGGGCAAACTGACTCATATATTTCATAAAGGTTAAAAATACATGACTGCTTATAGGGGCTTATATACTCGCCAATGCAGTTGTGCCCTTCTAGGGGTCTTGAAACAAAGCAATACAAAGACTCGATACTTGGACCTAAGAAAACATAGGCTAAACAATGCCTGACTCAAAGAAATGAAATAAAATGCAAACAAGACCCTGCATGATAACCATAGGATATAAATAAAATGTAAATGAACTTACCATACTTACCTTTGATGCGGAATGGGTTTGAAAGAAGTAGCCGTTGGAGAGGAGCCAAACTTGATCTTGTTCAAAGTGTTGTCGTTTGAGGCTTTGCTCTTCCTTCTTCAAAACTCACCGTATCACTTAGGGGAGATGGTAAATAAGGAAACCATTTCCTTGCAAGGAAGAATGGACCATATGTTATCATCTCCTCTTGGACCAACTTGTATAACATAAGTTTCTTCTTTATTTGCTTCTCCTCCGGTTATAGTGAATTGATCCATGCGGTTTGTGATGGCTTCTAGCTTGGTGTTGATGTTGCTCTTGATGAGAAGAACTTCTATGGCTTTGTTAAAGCTAGCAGCAACACCTCTAGTTCCTGATCTTGTCCTTGGAGCTTGTCTAAGTGTGGGGATGTTGATGTCTGGTTCTATGTCCTCATCATTCTCTCCCTCTTGAGAAGGTTCTGACCTCAGAACAGTTTCATCTGCATGAAAGTAAGATAAATCTGACACATTGAAAGTAGAAGAAACATTAAACTCAACTGGCAGCTCCAATTGATAGGCATTGTCATTGATCTTCTTCAAGACTTTGAATGGGCCATCTCCTCTTGGTGCGAGCTTGGACTTCCTCTGCTTTGGAAACCTCTCGGACCTCATATGTAACCAAACCCAATCTCCTGGTTCAAATGAAACCTCCTTTCTTCCCTTGTCACCTTGCTTCTTGTTGTGCTCATTTTGCTTCTCTAGGTTCTCTTTAACCTTCTGGTGGATTTTCTTCATAAGTTCAGCCTTAGTCTCACCATCAGTACTCACCATTTGATCCTTTTGTGGTAGAATAGGAGAGAGATCTAAAGGAGTCATTGGCTTAAAACCATACACAATCTCAAAAGGTGAAAGTTTAGTAGCTGAATGAGGGACTCTATTATAAGCAAATTCAATGAAAGGTAAACAATCAAGCCAATTCCTCAAGTTCTTACCAACCGTGGCTCTCAAGAGAGTGGATAGAGTGCGGTTAACAACCTCAGTTTGTCCATCAGTTTGAGGATGGCAAGTGGTAGAGAACAAGAGCTTGGTACCTAACTTCCTCCAAATGGTCCTCCAAAAGTGGCTCAAGAACTTTGTGTCCCTGTCAGAAACAATAGTTCTAGGAATACCATGAAGCTTAACCACTTCTTTAAAGAATAAATCAGCAGTTTGAGTAGCATCATTAGTCTTATTGCAAGGAATAAAATGAGCCATCTTAGAAAACCTGTCCACCACAACAAAGATGGAGTCCTTGTTCCTGATCTTTGGCAAACCTAAAACAAAATCCATGGAAATATCTACCCAAGGTAGGTCAGGAATAGGTAAAGGAATGTAAAGACCATGAGGATGTAACCTGGATTTAGCTTTGAGACAAACAATGCATCTTGCGCATAGCTTCTCAACATCTCTTCTCAAGTGTGGCCAATAGAAGTGTTCTGCCACTATACTCAAGGTTTTGTCACGTCCAAAGTGTCCCATAAGTCCACCACCATGTGCTTCTCTCAAGATCAAGTCTCGCATGGAACCTTGTGGGATACACAACCTCTTATCTTTAAATAGAAACTCATCATGCTGATAGAAAGATCCAAATGCTGCTTGCTTGCATTGCTTGTAGATGTCTCCAAAGTCTGGATCTTCTTGGTACTGCTCTTTGATGTGCTCAAACCCCATTACCTTGGCCTCCATCAAAGATATAAGCGCATGTCTTCTTGACAAAGCATCAGCTACAATGTTCTCCTTTCCTTTCTTGTACTTGATGATATAAGGAAAAGATTCCACAAACTCTAACCACCTTGCGTGCCTCTTCTTCAAGGTAGTTTGTCCTCTCAAATACTTGAGTGTCTCGTGGTCAGTGTGGATCACAAACTCCTTAGAGAGTAGATAGTGCTGCCAAGTCTCCAATGACCTCACTAGTGCATATAACTCTTTATCATAGGTAGGATAGTTGAGTGTAGCTCCATGTAACTTCTCACTGAAGAATGCTACTGGCTTTCCTCCTTGAGTCAACACTGCTCCAATACCTGTCCCTGATGCATCACATTCAATCTCAAAAGTTTTGTTAAAATCAGGTAAGACTAAAACAGGAGCATTAGTTAAACTATCTTTGAGGTTTTGAAAAGCCTCATCCTGTTCACTTCCCCATTTGAAAGCCACATCTTTCTTGATTACTGAAGTTAATGGGGCTGCTATGGTGCTGAAGTCTCGGACAAATCTTCTATAGAAGCTTGCTAGTCCATGGAAACTCCTCACATGACCTATTGTAGTTGGCGTGGGCCACTCTTGTACTGCTTTGATCTTCTCTTCATCCACCTTTAGACCCTGTGAACTAACAACAAAGCCTAGGAAAACTAGTTGATCAGTGCAAAAGGTACATTTCTTGAGATTAGCATAAAGATGCTCTTGGCGCAAGGTTTCCAAAACCTTTTCAAGATGAATAAGATGATCTTCTAAGCTGTTGCTATAGACTAAGATATCATCGAAGTATACAACTACAAACTTACAGATGTACTCCCTTAGAACATGGTTCATGAGGCGCATGAAAGTGCTTGGAGCGTTGGTAAGACCAAATGGCATGACTAGCCATTCATAGAGACCTCTCTTGGTCTTGAAAGCAGTCTTCCACTCGTCTCCTTCTTTCATTCTTACCTGGTGATAACCACTCTTCAAGTCTATCTTTGAGAAGATAGTGGCACCACTGAGTTCATCTAGCATGTCATCTAGCCGTGGGATTGGATGCCTATACTTGATGGTGATGTTGTTTATGGCTCGGCAATCAACACACATCCTCCAAGTCCCATCTTTCTTTGGCACTAGAAGAACTGGAACTGCACAAGGACTTAGACTTTCTCTTATGTATCCCTTGTCCATCAAGTCTTGCACTTGTCCCTCCAATTCTTTGGCTTCCTCCGGATTGACTCTATAGGCTGGTCGGTTTGGCAATGGAGCTCCTGGTACTAGATCAATCTGGTGTTCTATTCCTCTTATTGGTGGTAAACCAGCAGGAATATCTTCTGGAAAGATATCAGGGAACTTCTCAAGTAGTTGCACAACTTCTGGTGGGAGTTCTTGATCTTTATAATCTGTCAAAACACCTTCCTTAAAGATCATTAGTAGCACCTGTGTTTTGTTCTCTAAAGATTTTAAAACTTTAGATGGACTAATATAAAGATTAGTCTTACTTACCTTGTTTCCTTTGCTCATATCCTTTTGCAAGTCAAAGACTTGTTGTGGAGTTAAAGGAGCTAGGTTGTGTTTGCGGTTGTTGTGAGTGAAACTATAGTAGTTGGTGCGTCCATTGTGTATGGTCTCCTTGTCAAATTGCCAAGGCCTGCCAAGCAAAAGATGACCAGCTTGCATAGGAACCACATCACAAATTACCTTGTCAGCATATCGGCCTATGCTGAAAGACACTTCTACTTGTTCACCAATCTTTAGCTCGGTTTCATCATTTAACCACTTCAATCTATAAGGTCTTGGATGTGTGGTTGTCTTGAGACCTAGCTTATCAACCAAATACTTGCTAGCAACATTAGTACATGAACCACCATCAATGATCAAGCTACATACCTTAGATTCAATGGTGCATCTGGTATGAAAGATGTTCTCCCTTTGAATGGTTTCTGGTTCGAACATGGCACTAAGTACTCTTCTTGTCACAAGTATCTCTCCCTCATCTGGATAATCAGTGATCTCTTCATCAGTAGCATCCGCTTCTTCTTCTTCTTGAGTCTCATATCCTCCATCTTCTCTAAGGATCATGACTCTTTGATTAGGACAATCTCTTGCATAATGTCCTTTACCTTGGCACTTGTAGCAAGTGATGTCTCGGTTTCTAGGTGCACTAGGCTTGCTTTGATCAGCCTTGTTGCCCTTAGATGCATCAGTAGTGGAGTTCTTCTTGAACCGGCTCTCAACCTCAATGGACTTGCCCTTGTCATTTCTTTGAGCTGGTGGAGTCCAAGTGTTCTTACTTCTACTTGTAGCTGCGGTTTTGCGCTTGATGTGTTGCTCTGCCTGGATAGCAAAGTGGATTAGATCATGGAAGTGCTCATAGTTCTGTCTCTCCACCTTTCTTGTGATCCTATCTTGAAGTCCATCCAAGAATTGTGCCATCAAGGTTTCCTCAGAGTCTTGAACTTCTAAGCGGTTCCTCATAGCATCAAACTCTTCATAGTACTCCTCAACTGACTTGGATCCTTGAGTGAGCTTCCTGAACCTCTTTTGCAAGTCACGGTAGTAGTAACTTGGCACATATCTCCTCCTCAGCATGGCTCTCATGTCATCCCAAAGAGCAATGGGTGCACGCCTTAGCCTTCTCCTCTCGGATAGCTCTCGATCCCACCATGTCAAGGCGGTTTCAGTGAGCTGAGCAGCAGCTAGAGAGACCTTCCTTAGCTCGGAGTAATGGTAGTAGTCAAAGATGTACTCCATGCGTGTCTCCCAATCAATGTAGGCATCAGGATTAACCTTTCCAGCAAAGGTTGGTGGCGTGAGCTTCAAGTCCTTGCCTCCTTGCCATTGATCATGCTCTTGGTCATGACCTCTTCCTCGGTTTCTTCCTCTATCTCTAGCATTTCTTCTAGGAGGGGGCCTTTGTTCTTCCTCTTCTAGACTCGGCATGTCACTATCCGAATCATCCTCAGCTCGGGGGTTGTCTTGTGGTTGTTGTTGTTGTTGTTGTTGTGGTTGCTGGTCTTGAGGATTGTTGTTTGCTCCTTGAACCGGTTGGTTGGCTCGAGCTTGTTGCCCTTGCTCTAGGCGAGTCATCCTCTCACTGATGGATTGCATTGCAACTAGGAGTTGAGCCATAGTAGTTGCGGTATCAGCTGAAGTTGAGCTAGTATCTCCCATGTCTTAACCTGAAAAGAATTCTCAAGATCAAGTGAAAGATATCAAAGAAACAAGTTCAAAGAGTACAATTTGCAAAGATGATACTATTATTGCAAATGAAGCAATTGAAACTCGGCAAAGATATAACAAAGGAGAGTTGGACCAACAATGATATGAATGCAACAATATGATTCAAATATGGAAAGTTCAAACTATGAA
Organism: Raphanus sativus; assembly: GCF_000801105.2. NCBI lineage: Eukaryota > Viridiplantae > Streptophyta > Magnoliopsida > Brassicales > Brassicaceae > Raphanus > Raphanus sativus. Next base: position 5,736 of record NW_026616134.1, read on the forward strand.
ATGAAATATTTTTTTTTTGAAATATGAAATACGAAATGTAAATATCAAAGAAGAAAAACTTTTTATATTTTTTTTTGAAAACTTTTTGATGATAAAGCAAAGAAATTCTGAAAAGAGAAACTAAATGTTGCAAGAACAATGATTGATGCGCAAATGATATAAAAGGAAATATGCAATGCAATCAATCTAAAACACTTTCTTTTGAAATTTTCTTTTAGAAACACGAATCAAACAAGGCAAAAACTCTTCTCTTTTCTTTTTCTTTTTCGATTTATGCAACAAGAACACAAAGAACAACAATGGTGAAATCAAGAACTAAAGAAAGAACAATTTTTTTTTTTGGCTTTTCTTAGATAAAACTACACGATCTAAATGGATAAGGAAAAGAGATAACCAAATAAGGAACCTTTCGGCTCTGATACCAAAATGATATAGGCACAAAGAGGGCCTTGCTCAAGCTGGCTGGATAGAGGTGAGGATCAATGAACCGGTTGATGGTGGAGTGGAGTGAGATGGAAGGATCTGATGTAGAGGATAGTTTGAGTGATGGATCCGGTTGTATTGAGACTCGCAAAGACACCAATGGAGGTTGGAAAGCACCACTTGGTCGAATAACCAACTTGATACTTCAAGGGATGAGAGATGGCGTGAGGATGAAGGATGGATCTTTGTTGCTTGTTCGTATAAACAACTCAACAATGATATAGAGATGGGTAGATGGAGTGAAGGCTGATTGAATCTCACAATCAAAGAGATGGATCGAGGTGAAACCACAAACTCTATGGAGAGGAGTTTGATAAATCACGATTTGCTTGGAGGCTGCTTCTCACAAACTCTCAAAGGCTTAGGTTTAGTTGCTAGGGCAAACTGACTCATATATTTCATAAAGGTTAAAAATACATGACTGCTTATAGGGGCTTATATACTCGCCAATGCAGTTGTGCCCTTCTAGGGGTCTTGAAACAAAGCAATACAAAGACTCGATACTTGGACCTAAGAAAACATAGGCTAAACAATGCCTGACTCAAAGAAATGAAATAAAATGCAAACAAGACCCTGCATGATAACCATAGGATATAAATAAAATGTAAATGAACTTACCATACTTACCTTTGATGCGGAATGGGTTTGAAAGAAGTAGCCGTTGGAGAGGAGCCAAACTTGATCTTGTTCAAAGTGTTGTCGTTTGAGGCTTTGCTCTTCCTTCTTCAAAACTCACCGTATCACTTAGGGGAGATGGTAAATAAGGAAACCATTTCCTTGCAAGGAAGAATGGACCATATGTTATCATCTCCTCTTGGACCAACTTGTATAACATAAGTTTCTTCTTTATTTGCTTCTCCTCCGGTTATAGTGAATTGATCCATGCGGTTTGTGATGGCTTCTAGCTTGGTGTTGATGTTGCTCTTGATGAGAAGAACTTCTATGGCTTTGTTAAAGCTAGCAGCAACACCTCTAGTTCCTGATCTTGTCCTTGGAGCTTGTCTAAGTGTGGGGATGTTGATGTCTGGTTCTATGTCCTCATCATCGGACATATGGCAATATCTTCATGATTCTTATCAAACCAGGATGAACCACGATCTAAGAAGCTTTATTTGGAACCACTAATCAGTGGAGAATAACCAGGAAGTTGAATAAATCTCATAAGTGTTGTGAGCAAGAAGATAATCCAACTTCTATCCAGATGATTCCAGATTAGCCTGTTCGGACATATGGCCATTATCTTCATGATTCTTATCAAACCAGGATGAACCACGATCTAAGAAGCTTTATTTGGAACCACTAATCAGTGGAGAATAACCAGGAAGTTGAATAAATCTCATAGGAGTTGTGAGTAAGAAGATATCCCACTTTCTATCCAGATGATTCCAGATTAGCCTGTTCGGACATATGGCAATATCTTCATGATTCTTATCAAACCAGGATGAACCACGATCTAAGAAGCTTTATTTGGAACCACTAATCAGTGGAGAATAACCAGGAAGTTGAATAAATCTCATAGGAGTTGTGATTAAGAAGATATCCCACTTTCTATCCAGATGATTCCAGATTAGCCTGTTCGGACATATGGCAATATCTTCATGATTCTTATCAAACCAGGATGAACCAATATCTAAGAAGCTTGATTTGGGAACCACTAATCAGTGGAGAATAACCAGGAAGTTGAATAAATCTCATAGGAGTTGTGAGTAAGAAGATATCCCACTTTCTATCCAGATGATTCCAGATTAGCCTGTTCGGACATATGGCAATATCTTCATGATTCTTATCAAACCAGGATGAACCACGATCTAAGAAGCTTTATTTGGAACCACTAATCAGTGGAGAATAACCAGGAAGTTGAATAAATCTCATAAGTGTTGTGAGCAAGAAGATATCCCACTTTCTATCCAGATGATTCCAGATTAGCCTGTTCGGACATATGGCAATATCTTCATGATTCTTATCAAACCAGGATGAACCACGATCTAAGAAGCTTTATTTGGAACCACTAATCAGTGGAGAATAACCAGGAAGTTGAATAAATCTCATAAGTGTTGTGAGCAAGAAGATATCCCACTTTCTATCCAGATGATTCCAGATTAGCCTGTTCGGACATATGCCATTATCTTCATGATTCTTATCAAACCAGGATGAACCACGATCTAAGAAGCTTTATTTGGAACCACTAATCAGTGGAGAATAACCAGGAAGTTGAATAAATCTCATAGGAGTTGTGAGTAAGAAGATATCCCACTTTCTATCCAGATGATTCCAGATTAGCCTGTTCGGACATATGGCAATATCTTCATGATTCTTATCAAACCAGGATGAACCACGATCTAAGAAGCTTTATTTGGAACCACTAATCAGTGGAGAATAACCAGGAAGTTGAATAAATCTCATAAGTGTTGTGAGTAAGAAGATATCCCACTTTCTATCCAGATGATTCCAGATTAGCCTGTTCGGACATATGCCATTATCTTCATGATTCTTATCAAACCAGGATGAACCACGATCTAAGAAGCTTTATTTGGAACCACTAATCAGTGGAGAATAACCAGGAAGTTGAATAAATCTCATAGGAGTTGTGAGTAAGAAGATATCCCACTTTCTATCCAGATGATTCCAGATTAGCCTGTTCGGACATATGGCAATATCTTCATGATTCTTATCAAACCAGGATGAACCACGATCTAAGAAGCTTTATTTGGAACCACTAATCAGTGGAGAATAACCAGGAAGTTGAATAAATCTCATAAGTGTTGTGAGTAAGAAGATATCCCACCTTCTATCCAGATGATTCCAGATTAGCCTGTTCGGACATATGCCATTATCTTCATGATTCTTATCAAACCAGGATGAACCACGATCTAAGAAGCTTTATTTGGAACCACTAATCAGTGGAGAATAACCAGGAAGTTGAATAAATCTCATAAGTGTTGTGAGTAAGAAGATATCCCACTTTCTATCCAGATGATTCCAGATTAGCCTGTTCGGACATATGGCAATATCTTCATGATTCTTATCAAACCAGGATGAACCACGATCTAAGAAGCTTTATTTGGAACCACTAATCAGTGGAGAATAACCAGGAAGTTGAATAAATCTCATAGGAGTTGTGAGTAAGAAGATATCCCACTTTCTATCCAGATGATTCCAGATTAGCCTGTTCGGACATATGGCATATCTTCATGATTCTTATCAAACCAGGATGAACCACGATCTAAGAAGCTTTATTTGGAACCACTAATCAGTGGAGAATAACCAGGAAGTTGAATAAATCTCATAGGAGTTGTGAGTAAGAAGATATCCCACTTTCTATCCAGATGATTCCAGATTAGCCTGTTCGGACATATGGCAATATCTTCATGATTCTTATCAAACCAGGATGAACCACGATCTAAGAAGCTTTATTTGGAACCACTAATCAGTGGAGAATAACCAGGAAGTTGAATAAATCTCATAGGAGTTGTGAGCAAGAAGATATCCCACCTTCTATCCAGATGATTCCAGATTAGCCTGTTCGGACATATGCCATTATCTTCATGATTCTTATCAAACCAGGATGAACCACGATCTAAGAAGCTTTATTTGGAACCACTAATCAGTGGAGAATAACCAGGAAGTTGAATAAATCTCATAGGAGTTGTGAGTAAGAAGATATCCCACTTTCTATCCAGATGATTCCAGATTAGCCTGTTCGGACATATGGCAATATCTTCATGATTCTTATCAAACCAGGATGAACCACGATCTAAGAAGCTTTATTTGGAACCACTAATCAGTGGAGAATAACCAGGAAGTTGAATAAATCTCATAGGAGTTGTGAGTAAGAAGATATCCCACTTTCTATCCAGATGATTCCAGATTAGCCTGTTCGGACATATGGCAATATCTTCATGATTCTTATCAAACCAGGATGAACCACGATCTAAGAAGCTTTATTTGGAACCACTAATCAGTGGAGAATAACCAGGAAGTTGAATAAATCTCATAGGAGTTGTGAGTAAGAAGATATCCCACTTTCTATCCAGATGATTCCAGATTAGCCTGTTCGGACATATGGCAATATCTTCATGATTCTTATCAAACCAGGATGAACCACGATCTAAGAAGCTTTATTTGGAACCACTAATCAGTGGAGAATAACCAGGAAGTTGAATAAATCTCATAAGGTGTTGTGAGCAAGAAGATATCCCACTTTCTATCCAGATGATTCCAGATTAGCCTGTTCGGACATATGGCAATATCTTCATGATTCTTATCAAACCAGGATGAACCACGATCTAAGAAGCTTTATTTGGAACCACTAATCAGTGGAGAATAACCAGGAAGTTGAATAAATCTCATAAGTGTTGTGAGTAAGAAGATATCCCACTTTCTATCCAGATGATTCCAGATTAGCCTGTTCGGACATATGCCATTATCTTCATGATTCTTATCAAACCAGGATGAACCACGATCTAAGAAGCTTTATTTGGAACCACTAATCAGTGGAGAATAACCAGGAAGTTGAATAAATCTCATAGGAGTTGTGAGTAAGAAGATATCCCACTTTCTATCCAGATGATTCCAGATTAGCCTGTTCGGACATATGGCAATATCTTCATGATTCTTATCAAACCAGGATGAACCACGATCTAAGAAGCTTTATTTGGAACCACTAATCAGTGGAGAATAACCAGGAAGTTGAATAAATCTCATAAGTGTTGTGAGTAAGAAGATATCCCACTTCTATCCAGATGATTCCAGATTAGCCTGTTCGGACATATCCATTATCTTCATGATTCTTATCAAACCAGGATGAACCACGATCTAAGAAGCTTTATTTGGAACCACTAATCAGTGGAGAATAACCAGGAAGTTGAATAAATCTCATAGGAGTTGTGAGTAAGAAGATATCCCACTTTCTATCCAGATGATTCCAGATTAGCCTGTTCGGACATATGCAATATCTTCATGATTCTTATCAAACCAGGATGAACCACGATCTAAGAAGCTTTATTTGGAACCACTAATCAGTGGAGAATAACCAGGAAGTTGAATAAATCTCATAAGTGTTGTGAGTAAGAAGATATCCCACCTTCTATCCAGATGATTCCAGATTAGCCTGTTCGGACATATGCCATTATCTTCATGATTCTTATCAAACCAGGATGAACCACGATCTAAGAAGCTTTATTTGGAACCACTAATCAGTGGAGAATAACCAGGAAGTTGAATAAATCTCATAAGTGTTGTGAGAAGAAGATATCCCACTTTCTATCCAGATGATTCCAGATTAGCCTGTTCGGACATATGGCAATATCTTCATGATTCTTATCAAACCAGGATGAACCACGATCTAAGAAGCTTTATTTGGAACCACTAATCAGTGGAGAATAACCAGGAAGTTGAATAAATCTCATAAGTGTTGTGAGCAAGAAGATATCCCACTTCTATCCAGATGATTCCAGATTAGCCTGTTCGGACATATGCCATTATCTTCATGATTCTTATCAAACCAGGATGAACCACGATCTAAGAAGCTTTATTTGGAACCACTAATCAGTGGAGAATAACCAGGAAGTTGAATAAATCTCATAAGTGTTGTGAGTAAGAAGATATCCCACTTTCTATCCAGATGATTCCAGATTAGCCTGTTCGGACATATGCCATTATCTTCATGATTCTTATCAAACCAGGATGAACCACGATCTAAGAAGCTTTATTTGGAACCACTAATCAGTGGAGAATAACCAGGAAGTTGAATAAATCTCATAGGAGTTGTGAGTAAGAAGATATCCCACTTTCTATCCAGATGATTCCAGATTAGCCTGTTCGAACATATGGCAATATCTTCATGATTCTTATCAAACCAGGATGAACCACGATCTAAGAAGCTTTATTTGGAACCACTAATCAGTGGAGAATAACCAGGAAGTTGAATAAATCTCATAAGTGTTGTGAGTAAGAAGATATCCCACCTTCTATCCAGATGATTCCAGATTAGCCTGTTCGGACATATACCATTATCTTCATGATTCTTATCAAACCAGGATGAACCACGATCTAAGAAGCTTTATTTGGAACCACTAATCAGTGGAGAATAACCAGGAAGTTGAATAAATCTCATAGGAGTTGTGAGTAAGAAGATATCCCACCTTCTATCCAGATGATTCCAGATTAGCCTGTTCGGACATATGCCATTATCTTCATGATTCTTATCAAACCAGGATGAACCACGATCTAAGAAGCTTTATTTGGAACCACCAATCAGTGGAGAATAACCAGGAAGTTGAATAATTCTCATAAGTGTTGTGAGTAAGAAGATATCCCACCTTCTTGTTAACTTGAAGAATAGAAATGGAGTGAAAGGAGAAGTATGGAGGAGTTTAGGATTGGTGCAAAGATAGGGCAAGTCTTATAGAGATTGTCTATCAAGCTTTAGGAGTGTCTATAAAGCTCCAGAAGTGTCCTAAGAGCTGTGCAAAGATAGGGCCAAGTCCAGGAGGGACTTAGAAGAGTTAATGGTTGAGTGTGCAAAGATAGGGCGAGGTCAGTACGGATTTGGTACGGACGTGTACGGACCGTACGGATCCGTACGGACCAGGTCGACCCAACATTGCATAACTTAACCATTTAAGAAGAAATGAAGTTGGTACAAAAATAGGGTGCAGCTACTATTCAGGAAAGGCTTGGGAAAGTCTGTGCGAGAATAGGGCAGCATAATAGGGTCTGGTCATGTAGAATCAAAATAGCATCAAAGAAGATGCTTTGTGCAGCAAGGATTTGAAGTAGAAGAGATGGCGCCAAGACAGCCTGTTCCAGGCTGTAGCTAGCTGTGTAAAGGTGTAATAGTGACTAATGTATCTAGCCTGATACATGGGAACATCCAAGGGAGCCTCACAGCAGCCAATCAGGCGCCAGTCTCCACATTGACCAGATTCAAATGTGCCAATCATACAGCAAGAAAGAGCAGCCAATGAGAAGGGACGACCAGCTAAACTCTCCATCTGATCCATCCATTTACTTCAGTTAATTATAACCATTAGATACAGGTTATGAGTTTGCAAAGTGTAAAGAGCATATATAAGCTCATGTTATGCGATTGTAAGAAGCTAAGAGAGAGAGGGGGTTTCCCCTCCTCCTTCATGAAATGAAATGTTCTTTGATACTGGAAACTCTCTAAATCTCTAGACACATAAACATTTAATCTCTCAGTCTCTTAATCTCTGTTCTTAAGTCTCTTATACACTCATAAACACTCTCCCCTTTTGTCTCTCTCAAATCGCCAAGAACAAACACTCTCTCACTCCATTGGAGTTGTTCACACAAACACACAACCAGAGTTTGAGATCTCTTAAAAACTCACATGGTATCAGAGCCAGGTTCTCTAGAACCTGAGCTTAGCTTCCGCACATCTCACACACATCCCTCAGCTCAAATCCAAACCATGAAGAAGATAGCCATCCGGTTCAGTTTCTCCATGAAGATGAAGACTGAAGCTTGGCGTGTCACTATGGTTCCCTTACCTATCTCATACATGTCCTGATGAAGAGTTTGTTGGAAGCAAAGGAGGATGGAGAGGCGTCATGAACCTCAAGCCAAAACTCCTTGTCCAAGAGCTTCTTGCATCCGGTTACTAAGAGAGAAGCAGTCATGAAGATGGCGCCTTGTTTTATGAAGAAAGGAGGGATCTTTTGAGTTGGAGAAACAAGAAGGAGGTCGTGGGTAGAAGGAAGAGATGGTGGGTGACGATCCATACTCTCAGTTCCAACAAGCCGAGACCTTTTATGCAAGTGGTGGATCAAGGAACCAAACCGGTTCCTTGGCTGTAAGCTATCACTGTCCCTTCTTGATAATGTGTGTGTTGTTAACAGGTTGTGATGTTGTGATGTGTTATTGACCTGTGGATTGCTTAAGGTTGCTAAATAAATTTGTTTTAGAATCTGTCCCAGGATATTAAAGAGTTGTGTTGGGTGTTTGAGAGTTGAAATGCTTGCCTGGTTCATAATGATTGTCTTATAGGTTTGTGCCTGATAAGCTTTCATGAAGTGAACCGAGTAAAGGTTGAAGCATTGTGGTGTGGCTACTGCCTTAGGTTGATTCACTTGGATTAATGTCTAAGATGTAGTTAAGGCAGAGTTAAAAATGCCTAAGTAACTTGTATTGAATCTGTTAGGATCTTACTTGTACTTAGAGAAGTTTTCTTGCAAAGGTTAGAACTTGGTTTGTCTTGTTTAATCTGTTGCATTGTTTAAAAGACATTGGTGTTCAATCTTGATGATGCATCAAGGATTGACCCAATGCATTGATGTCTAATCTTGAGTTGGAGTTTGAGTGGTGTTTCAGGTGCACATGAAGTGTTCTTAGTTGATCACCAATCCAAGTTGAAAGAGAAAGACAAAGCCATTGATAAAGCAATGGAGAATGGGCGCTGGAGTGTGTATAAACACACAAGGCGAGATCATCACTTAAGTCTTGAGGAGACTGATGATCTAAAGGCATTGGAGCTGTAAGGGAAGGGTTGATCAGTGGTTGTATGCGCACATCCTTGAGATGTAGTGCTCCTGATCTTTAGGCTCACTAAGGCTCACTTCAAGCTTGGACCTAGATGCAATCCAAGCTTGAGGGAGGGAAATAAAGTGAGCCACCTGATGATCCTAAGCTCAATGACCTGTTTCCTCCTTACCATTGCAAGCAGCCCGAAGAAGGAGCCAACCGGGTCTAGGCAGTGTCGTGCTTAGACAAGAGAGTGTTCAGAGCACTCTTGGCTGTGAGAAGGAGCAGTCTACTCTACCAATGCGGCTTCTGGTGTGAGGTGGTTGGAGAAGTAGCTGAGAGTTCCACAAGCATTCCATCAAGTTGGCGAGTGATGAGGAGTGGTTGCAATGGTTTGTTTGGTCCGGATCATGAAGCCTTCAAACCGTCCAAGCTTGTTCCTTGAGAGGTCTCAAGCTTGAGGGGGAGTGTTGAAGTGGCTTCAATGATCAAGAGAGTTTCAGCAAGTGAGGGATTCAAGTGGCTAGTAAAGAGCCACTCCTCACCATTTATACAAGGGAGTAAACCTGATCTATATCTTTATATATATTACATGATAGGTTTATCTCTTGAGAACTGATACACTTGTGGAATGATGTATCAGGTACCTTACTTGGATTATCAATGAAGGAGAGGTGACCTTACCTTATGGAGATGGCTGGAAGCCACGAGAGAAGGGAAGGCACAATCCGGGTTCAAGAAGAAGTCCAAGAAGTGTTGGTGATGTGCAAGAGAGGTGGTGATCTATCTTGCATCACGAGAAGAAAGGCCATGATCCAAGTGGTTCTTTGGATCCCTTACATTGTTGGTAAGGTACAAAGAACCACTGGCCAATCCCCAGGCCTTGATGAACCTACTCTTTTTCCCTTACAAGGTTTTGTCCCAAAGGGTTTTCCTTGTAAGGTTTTTAATGAGGGGATTCTTCAAGGTTCCAAGCTTGACTTAGGATCACCTAGAGTCAAGCTTGAGGGGGAGTGTTAACTTGAAGAATAGAAATGGAGTGAAAGGAGAAGTATGGAGGAGTTTAGGATTGGTGCAAAGATAGGGCAAGTCTTATAGAGATTGTCTATCAAGCTTTAGGAGTGTCTATAAAGCTCCAGAAGTGTCCTAAGAGCTGTGCAAAGATAGGGCCAAGTCCAGGAGGGACTTAGAAGAGTTAATGGTTGAGTGTGCAAAGATAGGGCGAGGTCAGTATGGATTTGGTACGGACGTGTACGGACCGTACGGATCCGTACGGACCAGGTCGACCCAACATTGCATAACTTAACCATTTAAGAAGAAATGAAGTTGGTACAAAAATAGGGTGCAGCTACTATTCAGGAAAGGCTTGGGAAAGTCTGTGCGAGAATAGGGCAGCATAATAGGGTCTGGTCATGTAGAATCAAAATAGCATCAAAGAAGATGCTTTGTGCAGCAAGGATTTGAAGTAGAAGAGATGGCGCCAAGACAGCCTGTTCCAGGCTGTAGCTAGCTGTGTAAAGGTGTAATAGTGACTAATGTATCTAGCCTGATACATGGGAACATCCAAGGGAGCCTCACAGCAGCCAATCAGGCGCCAGTCTCCACATTGACCAGATTCAAATGTGCCAATCATACAGCAAGAAAGAGCAGCCAATGAGAAGGGACGACCAGCTAAACTCTCCATCTGATCCATCCATTTACTTCAGTTAATTATAACCATTAGATACAGGTTATGAGTTTGCAAAGTGTAAAGAGCATATATAAGCTCATGTTATGCGATTGTAAGAAGCTAAGAGAGAGAGGGGGTTTCCCCTCCTCCTTCATGAAATGAAATGTTCTTTGATACTGGAAACTCTCTAAATCTCTAGACACATAAACACTTAATCTCTCAGTCTCTTAATCTCTGTTCTTAAGTCTCTTATACACTCATAAACACTCTCCCCTTTTGTCTCTCTCAAATCGCCAAGAACAAACACTCTCTCACTCCATTGGAGTTGTTCACACAAACACACAACCAGAGTTTGAGATCTCTTAAAAACTCACTCACACTTCTATCCAGATGATTCCAGATTAGCCTGTTCGGACATATGCCATTATCTTCATGATTCTTATCAAACCAGGATGAACCACGATCTAGGAAGCTTTATTTGGAACCACTAATCAGTGGAGAATAACCAGGAAGTTGAATAATTCTCATAAGTGTTGTGAGCAAGAAGATACCCACTTTCTATCCAGATGATTCCAGATTAGCCTGTTCGGACATATGGCAATATCTTCATGATTCTTATCAAACCAGGATGAACCACGATCAAGGAAGCTTTATTTCGAACCTGGTGCGACCTGGAGCAGCTTCAAACTCATGTTCTGGAAGCTAATCCATGTACCAGAAAGGAAATGGGTCATAGCAAGACCTAGTGGGCTTATTGAAGAGCTTATTGGCCTGATTCATGAAGTATTGGACACAGAGAAGTCTATTGTCCTTGATGAGGCCTTTAAAGAGAAAGGAATGACTATGTACCAGCATGGACGACTAGTATGCAATGTGATTGACCATGAAATGGATGGGAGGAAGCTGGATAGACAGGAAATGAAATGGGAGATCAGCTATGATCAGGAAATGCACTGTTCAAACCGACATGGACGAGAAATGAGTTGGAAATGGAAGATGAAGAACAAGAGCTGGAAAGGGAACATGATGAGGATCTTTATCATCCAAATGAGCATAAGGAGCAACTTGGTCGGACCTGGAACAAGATGGATCGAGCCCAAGCAAGAATTGATCGAAAAAGGCCTTTATCGGCCCAAAAAGTGGAAAGACAAGCCAGCTTGGATTATGATTGGCCCAAGAAGATTAGGCACGTCCAAGATGGTTTATTTTAAGTTTATTTATTATTTTGTTAAGTTTAAACCAGCTAGGATTAAGTTTGGTGATTTATAAACCAACTAGCAATAGGATTAGGATATGGTTTTTACTAAACCGATTTGGTTTTGGTTTAGGGTTTTCTCTAGCTTAGGATTTCGTTTTGGCTTTCTTATTTATGTTAAACACGAGCCTCCATGTATCATTAACCATTGATTGAATAAACTGAAGCTTTGTTGGCTCAACAACTGTCTCCTTGGAGACTTTCTTATCATTGTTCTTAGTGAACAACTTTTATCACAATAAGAAGAGTGATCTTCTGTGATTCATCCAGACACCAAGCAGGGTGAACCTGTGTCTCAGGAGTAGCAAAACATCTTTAGAGCAGCTCATAGTTCTAAGGAGAAGACCATCTCCATCACCTTTCATCCACCCACGCCCCCTTCAAGTGATCCAGGGAGAGACAGCCTATCCAGGGCCGCACCAAGTGGTATCAGAGCCACTTGAAGGTTAGGGTTTGAATTTTCACCTAGGAGCACGAAATCTATCATATCCAGCAGTCTCCTATGTCTTATTTTGAAAGCAAAAGAAGTCATGAAGAGAAGGCTGAGCGCAAAGCAACAAGGGAGTTGCAAAGAAGAAGAAAACAGATCCAGATTCCACTCTTCAATGGGGACTTTGATCCAGATACATACCTAGATTGGGAAAAGGAGATGGATTTAATTATCAAGTGTCAGGGGTACACCGCAGAGAAGCAGGCTCAATTAGCATCTACTGGTTTATGTGGCTATGCACTTGATTGGTGGTATCAGACAGCCAATACTAGGAGACAATATGGAGAGCAACAGATTTCTTCTTGGTATGAGATGAAGGCTGTCATGAAGAAGAGGTTTGTAGCCAAGAGGTATGGGCAAACTGACTTTGAAAGAATGCAATTCCAAGCTAGGGAAGCTAAAGGATGTGTTAGGAAATCCAAAGATGAGCCAAAGTCCTACTGTGGTCATGAGGAACAAAGAAAGTTGCAGCTACATAATGCATATCTTGATGAATTGCAAAGCCCACAGTTCAAGGAACACCTCATGAAGATCATAGATAAATCACTCACTTCTGTGATTAAAAACACACATCAGAGGTCAGTCCCACGTCCAGCATCAAGAGCTGATGAGCTAGGTTGCTACCAGAATGAACCAGCAGAGAAGAAAGAAGAAACTGCAGCAAAACAGGGTGAGAGAGAACAATATTTTGAATCAGAACCAACCACTCTTTGTGAAGCAGACAACTTGGAAAACACTCTGAAACAGGAGAAGAGATTATCAGCTAGGTGTAGTCACGTGCCTGATCAGAAAAATAAAGAAGAGTGTTGAAATAAAGAAGGAAATGACCAGAAGAATAAGAAGCTGGTTCATGATCCTAGTATTGTTGAAGAGAAATAAAGAAGAGAAGAAGAAGGGAAAAGTTCGGATGCTTGTGCAGCAAGTCAGTCCGTACAGTCTTGACCTCCAAGCAACCAAGCTTGAGCTAGAGTGTCTTGGAAGGCAAGACAAGAGTGAAACTCTTCCAGCTTCAACTTCAGAGGCAAATTTGAATTTAAACAAGATTCTGACCATTGGAGAAAGAAGCAAGACAAGTGGGAGTAATATATAATAAAAGTCACATGTTGATCTTAAGGAAATGAGTTGGAGCTTACCTTGTGATCCTTGCCAACCTCCAGAAACCTTACTCTACACGTGCATATGTCAAGAGAAAAGAGCTGGTTTGAATTGAAGCAAGGAAAGTCACATGTGGTGCTTTGGAGAAGCAGCAGACCTGTCACTATCAACCTAAGGAGACTGTGTCTCTCTCTCCTGTCACTCTCACTCCCTCTGGTCGTGCCAGCCTTGTCTCTACCCTCTTTGGAATCATCAGAAACCCTGCAATATTATTTGTTTAGTAAATCTTTGTTTAGTATTTCTTTATTGTTGCCATTTGCCTATTTAAGGCCTCCTTGTAACAAGTTGCAATCTAAGTGAGAATTAAGTTTCTCCTTCTTTTATTCTCTCTATTCTCTTTCTCTCTGGTTACCTTACACTCTCATACTCAGTCTCACACGACCATTACTCATTCTCCATCAATCTCTTTTGTTCTTCACTTATACTTCATTAATCTTACTCATTCTCTTCTCTTGGCTACAAACTGATTATCTCTGCCATTCTCTTGTTTACTCACGACCAGATTCATTTATAAACATATTCTCATCAGTTACTCTCTATTTCTAACATGGTATCAGAGCTCCCAAGCTCCTGAAAATCACAAATCTTCCGCAAATCAAGCACAAGCTCATCCTCATTGCTGTTCAGACCATTGTAGAAGTTTCTGTCTTGTTGGCTGTTCAATCTCTTCAAGAGGAAGAAGACTGCAACCATGGCGTGTCCAGAGACTTCCCAAGGTCTATCATCCTTTCTTCTGTTCAGCATGAAGAGATATCTTGGAGAAAGAAGGTCTTGGAGCTGTTTGGCAAGCAATACTCCAAACCAAGCCTGTACAAGCAAGTTTCATGTTCTCTCCAAGATGGAGTCTCTCACTGTGTTCCAGAAGGTGGCATCTGGTAATCAGGAAGAAAGGAGGGGTCTTAAGCATGATTGGTTCAAAGGGAAAGCACACACAAGGAAAGGGAGCGGGGTAGAGAGCCCTAATTCCAAATCTGTCAAGTTCAAGTGAACTGTGTGCCTTGGAGGTTCAAGGAACCAGCTCAGGTTCCTTGGTTGTAAGTTAACTTCCTAACCCTTAATAAAAGCTTGTGTAGTTATGTCTGGTTGTGTTGAGTGTTGTGCTTAGTATTCTTGGGACAGGTTCAAGTTGCTAGAGTTGTTGAACCTAGTTTCTGTCCCATGATACTTTAGTTGTGTGTGTTGTTCTGTTTTAAATTATTTCTAAGTTTGCTAGCATGGTTATGACTAGTTCTTGTCTTAGATTAATTTTTTGTGCTATCTCTGGCCTAAGTGAGTTGCTTAGTCTCAGTTTCTGTTATGTTGCATTGCTAGAATTCTAGGAGAGTTTCCTGAACTTGTAGTGCATTCCTGTGTTGTCTAGGGTGATTAGATGAGTTGCCTAGTCTCTGTTTTAAATTGATTTCTTGCTCTGTTGATGTTCAAATATTTTTTTATAAATAGCCTAAATGTCTTGTATTGATGAGTTATCATTCCTGTGCATTTAGAGAAGTTGGCTTGCATGGATTTGAACTGAATGAGTTGTTTAGATTCTGTCCATTGCATTTTTCTTAAACATTGGGATCAGACTTGGTGAGTTATCAAGGGCTGATCCTAGTGTGTGTAGTCTGATTCTTTCTGGAGTTTGAGTGATGTTTCAGGTACACAAGTTTTGTCTATGTCCATCATCAAATCAAGACAAAGAAGAAGGCTTTGCCCATGCTGTTCAGAGCCTACACATGGTGTATATTCCTGACCATGGAGAGATTGTTAAAGAGGAGACCAGGTGGTAATAAGTGGGGGCTGAGATAAAATATGGCTGGGCTTTGAAGATACTGCCAGAAGGAGTATTGATGGAGAGGCAGACCAGTGTTTGATCAGTCACACACCAAGCTGGAGCTCCTCATGTATTGTAAAGAACCGGTTGAATTAAGCGCAGCCTGTTTGGGTGTTGAGCTCCTGGTTCAAAAGAAACACAAGAGGCAGTGGAGATGAGATCAAGGGATGAACTGGTTGACTTAAGCGCAGCTGTAGGGGTGATGCGCTCCTGGTTTCAAGACTCAGTATTGCTCACTTCCAAGCTTGGTCCTTTTTACTCAGTCTAAGGACTCTGGATCAAGCTTGAGGAGGGGTACTGGTGAGCTATCCTGAAGATTCAATTCGGCCATTGCCTCACCAGAGATCAGAAGTGGAGTTCACTCAGATCAAAAGTGGAGTTTGCAAGTAGTGGAGTTCACTCCTGCATTACTCATTACCAACCGGATCAAAGAAGCCATCTAGAGAACATATGCCTTCCATACGAGCTTGGTCCTTCCATTTCTCAGTTCCAAGCATGAGATTGAGCTTCCATGATCCGGATTGTGTCTTTACTAAGTGGGGATTCAAGTGGAGTTCACTCCCCACCATACTGATGAAAGGGAAGTGCCTTAAACTCATCTCAATACATTCATGATGGTTCTTATACTTAAAATGTTATTGAGCTTGATGTGAGTAAATGCATTGCCTTAAGAACTGATGCACCTTTGGGATAATGTATCAGGTACCTTAGTTGGAGCTCTCTGAAGTAGAAGCTGGTGGTCCCTAAGCCCTTTCAAGATGGCGAGTAGTCAGAAGAGAGGGGGAGACACAACCGGCCTAAAAGAAGAGTTCTGAGATGTTGGTGTGTGCAAGTTATGGAGTTCATCCTTGCAGTTCATCTCAGGCCATGATCCAGAGTCTAAGGACTCCACCATGAGTTATCTGAGTTCCTTAGACTCACTGGCCAATCCCCAGGCTGTGTTGAACTCTACTCTTTTTCCCTTGCAAAGTTTTATCCCATGAGGTTTTCTTTGCAAGGTTTTTAATGAGGGAGTTTCTTCATAGTTCCAAGCTTGCCCAAGGATCTCCTATGGTCAAGCTTGAGGGGGAGTGTTGAAATAAAGAAGGAAATGACCAGAAGAATAAGAAGCTGGTTCATGATCCTAGTATTGTTGAAGAGAAATAAAGAAGAGAAGAAGAAGGGAAAAGTTCGGATGCTTGTGCAGCAAGTCAGTCCGTACAGTCTTGACCTCCAAGCAACCAAGCTTGAGCTAGAGTGTCTTGGAAGGCAAGACAAGAGTGAAACTCTTCCAGCTTCAACTTCAGAGGCAAATTTGAATTTAAACAAGATTCTGACCATTGGAGAAAGAAGCAAGACAAGTGGGAGTAATATATAATAAAAGTCACATGTTGATCTTAAGGAAATGAGTTGGAGCTTACCTTGTGATCCTTGCCAACCTCCAGAAACCTTACTCTACACGTGCATATGTCAAGAGAAAAGAGCTGGTTTGAATTGAAGCAAGGAAAGTCACATGTGGTGCTTTGGAGAAGCAGCAGACCTGTCACTATCAACCTAAGGAGACTGTGTCTCTCTCTCCTGTCACTCTCACTCCCTCTGGTCGTGCCAGCCTTGTCTCTACCCTCTTTGGAATCATCAGAAACCCTGCAATATTATTTGTTTAGTAAATCTTTGTTTAGTATTTCTTTATTGTTGCCATTTGCCTATTTAAGGCCTCCTTGTAACAAGTTGCAATCTAAGTGAGAATTAAGTTTCTCCTTCTTTTATTCTCTCTATTCTCTTTCTCTCTGGTTACCTTACACTCTCATACTCAGTCTCACACGACCATTACTCATTCTCCATCAATCTCTTTTGTTCTTCACTTATACTTCATTAATCTTACTCATTCTCTTCTCTTGGCTACAAACTGATTATCTCTGCCATTCTCTTGTTTACTCACGACCAGATTCATTTATAAACATATTCTCATCAGTTACTCTCTATTTCTAACAAAGAGGGAGTGCTTGAAGAGTCATCTACAGCTCCTGATTTGGAACTTGTTTTGGTTGATCAAGGAGAAAGTAATAAGACTTTAACTTGTGATTTACTGATCAGACCTATGGTATATTTTAAGTTCAGCTTTGTTGACCAACTGAGGGTTTCCAAAGGGTTGCAACAGATTGTTTTTGAACCAGGAGGAAGCTTGTGTTTACATCAAAGCATCAACAACAATATGATCCAAAAAGCAGCAGCAGTGAAGGTTGATTTGGAAGGGTTATTGCATGAGCAGGAAGAACCAACGTCAGTTTCTGGTTTCTCTAAGGTTATATCACTTGCCAAGAAGTCTAGGATCAAGGCTTGTTCTGGGTATCAGTGGAGAGAAGCTCAATCAGAAGCCATCAGATCTGAGACAAACAAAGACCATAAATTGATTGCTTTATGTGTTGCTTGTAAGAAGCTCTGTCCAGTGAAGTATCTAGGATGTGTGAAGGCTTTACAAAGCTTTATCTTTGAGCCGGGAGGGGAGATAAACGTGAACAAGAGCTTTAACAACACCCTGGCACAAGAAGAAACAAAGAAGCTGAGATTGGACAGTACATTCATCCTTAAAGAACAAGATTTGAGGACAAATCTTTTTAAAGGAGGAGGGAATGGTGCGACCTGGAGCAGCTTCAAACTCATGTTCTGGAAGCTAATCCATGTACCAGAAAGGAAATGGGTCATAGCAAGACCTAGTGGGCTTATTGAAGAGCTTATTGGCCTGATTCATGAAGTATTGGACACAGAGAAGTCTATTGTCCTTGATGAGGCCTTTAAAGAGAAAGGAATGACTATGTACCAGCATGGACGACTAGTATGCAATGTGATTGACCATGAAATGGATGGGAGGAAGCTGGATAGACAGGAAATGAAATGGGAGATCAGCTATGATCAGGAAATGCACTGTTCAAACCGACATGGACGAGAAATGAGTTGGAAATGGAAGATGAAGAACAAGAGCTGGAAAGGGAACATGATGAGGATCTTTATCATCCAAATGAGCATAAGGAGCAACTTGGTCGGACCTGGAACAAGATGGATCGAGCCCAAGCAAGAATTGTTCGAAAAAGGCCTTTATCGGCCCAAAAAGTGGAAAGACAAGCCAGCTTGGATTATGATTGGCCCAAGAAGATTAGGCACGTCCAAGATGGTTTATTTTAAGTTTATTTATTATTTTGTTAAGTTTAAACCAGCTAGGATTAAGTTTGGTGATTTATAAACCAACTAGCAATAGGATTAGGATATGGTTTTTACTAAACCGATTTGGTTTTGGTTTAGGGTTTTCTCTAGCTTAGGATTTCGTTTTGGCTTTCTTATTTATGTTAAACACGAGCCTCCATGTATCATTAACCATTGATTGAATAAACTGAAGCTTTGTTGGCTCAACAACTGTCTCCTTGGAGACTTTCTTATCATTGTTCTTAGTGAACAACTTTTATCACAATAAGAAGAGTGATCTTCTGTGATTCATCCAGACACCAAGCAGGGTGAACCTGTGTCTCAGGAGTAGCAAAACATCTTTAGAGCAGCTCATAGTTCTAAGGAGAAGACCATCTCCATCACCTTTCATCCACCCACGCCCCCTTCAAGTGATCCAGGGAGAGACAGCCTATCCAGGGCCGCACCAGAACCACTAATCAGTGGAGAATAACCAGGAAGTTGAATAAATCTCATAAGTGTTGTGAACAAGAAGATATCCCACCTTCTATCCAGATGATTCCAGATTAGCCTGTTCGGACATATGCCATTATCTTCATGATTCTTATCAACCAGGATGAACCACGATCTAAGAAGCTTTATTTGGAACCACTAATCAGTGGAGAATAACCAGGAAGTTGAATAAATCTCATAGGAGTTGTGAGTAAGAAGATATCCCACTTTCTATCCAGATGATTCCAGATTAGCCTGTTCGAACATATGGCAATATCTTCATGATTCTTATCAAACCAGGATGAACCACGATCTAAGAAGCTTTATTTGGAACCACTAATCAGTGGAGAATAACCAGGAAGTTGAATAAATCTCATAAGTGTTGTGAGTAAGAAGATATCCCACCTTCTATCCAGATGATTCCAGTTTAGCCTGTTCGGACATATACCATTATCTTCAAGATTCTTATCAAACCAGGATGAACCACGATCTAAGAAGCTTTATTTGGAACCACTAATCAGTGGAGAATAACCAGGAAGCTGAATAAATATCATAGGAGTTGTGAGTAAGAAGATTGTTGAGATGAAGTGTTGAGAAAGGAGGTTAACATGGAGAGAAGAGGAGAAGAATGATCTTGAGTTACTATTTGGAAGTTACTATTACAGTAACTTTTAGTTACTGTGGTGAAAAGAAGTTACTGAGGTAAATGGAGAAGAGAAGAGGTGAAAAGGATGTCGGATACTCTTAACCAAAAGGAGGGTTAAGAGAGGAAGCTTGTGACCGTTTAAAGATCAGGTTGAGGCTCGCCATGACAGGCTGGACAAGGCTGGAATGGCAAAGAGCATCTGGTCAAGATGCTAAAGGTATCAAGCATGTGAAGCATATGGTCCAAGTATTCAAAAGAGGCGCCTAAACCAGTCTTGACTCCACATGCTTAGAATAGTGCTTAGACTTCTTATCCTTGTCGCAAACCCTTGTTAACCTCTCCATATATATATTTGTAAACACTCTGATTATTAATCTAAGCAATTCTTGAGTCTCTTTCTCTCTTAGTCTCGAGTTTACTATACACTATTACATCTGGAAATCTTTCTCACCAATCTCTGATTCTCTTAGCCTCTTAATCTCTTTCAACCCTTCATAACTACTCAGATTACTAAAGATAATATGGTATCAGAGCCTGGTTGAAGACAATCTGAGTTCGAGAAGACTCTTTGGTGATTCCTAGTGAAGATCCAAAGAGAGGTTTGTGTTCTTGGTGTGTTCTTGCGGTTACTTGTTAAACACTTTTAGTTTCTTTGGTGATTCCTTAGTGAAGATCCAAGGAAAGGTAGTGTTTTTAGTCAGATTCGCGGATAGACTCTAAGATCTTTGAGCTCTTTGGTGATTCCGTAGTGAAGATCCAAAGAGAAACTAGTGTTCTTGTGTTGTGTTCTTGCGGGTAACTTGAAAGCTTGTTCATTTCTCTCGTGTGTGGAGTTGTGAGTACAAGTCTGGGATTGTTGAGTATTGTTTCAGGTGATTACAAGCTCAGGAAGTATTAGTTGAAGTCTAAAGGTGTCGGCTTTCAAGATGGAAGGTGGTGGATACAACAATATGAAGGTTGCGGTTTGCTTCAAGGGAAGCAACTACTTGGTGTGGTCTCGGATGGTGAGAACCACAGTTGGATGCAAGGGTCTCTGGAAGCATATCATACCAGGAGATCCTCCAAAGCTTCTTACTCAAGGAAAAGAGGGAGAAGAAACCTCAAGTGATGTGCTTGAGAAGTGGGAACAAGAAGACATGTTGGTGATGTCAGTTCTCCATGCATCACTTGAGCCAGCTATACTGGAAGCATATAGCTACTGTGAAACAGCCAAGGAGCTGTGGGATACCCTGAAGAAGGTGTATGGCAACACATCAAACCTAAGCCGAGTGTTTGAGATCAAGCAAGCTATCAATCTGCTTGTACAAGAGGATATGGAGTTCACTAAACACTTGGGAAGGTTCAGATCACTCTGGTCCGAGCTGGAAATGTTGAGACCAAGTACTCTAGATGCTGATGAGCTCAACAAGAGAAGAGAGCAAGACAAGGTCTTTGGTTTGCTTCTCACTCTGAACCCGGCATACAATGGTTTGATACTGAAGTTGCTAAGAGAAGATGATCTGCCAGACCTTGAGGAAGTGTGTTCCCGGATTCAAAAAGAGCAAGGCTCTATTGGACTATTTGGGAAGAAGGGAGAGATGTCACTTGCTAACCAAGCGAGTCAAGATGAACCAGGAGAGGGTTACCAAGCTAACAAGGCAGTACAAGGGAAGTATGAGAAGTTCAATGGCAATTGTGATCACTGTAAGAAGCATGGGCATAAGAAGAGTAGCTGCTGGATACTCCATCCGCACTTGAAGCCAGCTAAGTTCATGAAGGACAAGGAAGCAAGGGCTCACATGTCCGAGAGCTCAAGTGGAGGATCGAGTGGAGCTGGTACTAGCAAGGGTAAGGAAGTGGCTATGCAGGATACTGGTGGTGATGGCAAGTCCCTGGTGGCCTATTCTGGTGCTCCTACTATCCGCAGCAACCCTTGTGATGATTACATCAAGAAATCCGACCTTGATGCAATCATAAAACACTTCAAGGATCATGGTAACTTTGGTAATGACTTTGGTTATTCTTTTGGTGCTAGGATGGTAGATGATCCTGTGAAAATGAGTAGCATTGATAGCATTGTTTCTAGTATTGCTAGTCTTGCTAGGACTGATCATACTCATTCTTTCAAGCCTTCTAGCATCCTTGCTCTCATTGCTAAATCTTGTGCATCAAAGCCATTGATAGTTGATTCTGGTGCATCTCATCACATGATAAGTGACACTAAGTTGATTAAGAACATTCTCCCTCATTCTGGTCATGTGATGATTGCTAATGGTGATAGGATTCCTATTAAAGGAATAGGAAGTCTCAAGCTGTTTGATAAAGAGTCTCAAGCCCTTTATATGCCTGATTTTGCTTCAAATCTTTTATCTGTTAAGAGATGTGCTACTGATTTGCAATGTAATGTTATCTTTAGCCCTGATGATGTGAAGTTTCAGGATATTAAAAGCAGCAAGATGATTGGGAAAGGAGTAACCAAGGGTGACTTGTATTTGCTTGAAGATCTTGCTCCTGTTTCAAATTATAGCTGCTCGTTTACTACTATTTCTGCTTCTGGTTTGAGTAAAAATGCATTGTGGCATGCTAGACTAGGACACCCTCATAATAAGGCTTTTAAACTGATGTTGCCAGGTGTTTCTTTTGAGAATAATGATTGTGAAGCTTGTATTTTAGGCAAGCATTGTAAAACTGTCTTTCCAAACTCTTCTACTGTTTATGAGAAATGTTTTGATCTTATTCATTCTGATGTTTGGACTGCTCCTTGCTTGTCTAGAGAATCTCATAAGTATTATGTCTCTTTTATTGATGAAAAATCCAAATACACCTGGCTAACACTCATTCCAACCAAAGATAGGGTGCTTGATGCATTTAAAAATTTTCAAGCTTATGTGACTAACCAATATCATGCCAAGATTAAGATTTTCAGGTCTGATAATGGAGGAGAGTACACTGGCAATGCATTCAAGCAACACCTATCCACTCATGGAATCTTGCATCAAACGAGTTGTCCCTATACACCACAACAGAATGGTGTAGCTGAAAGAAAGAATAGACATCTCATGGAGGTGGCAAGGACACTGATGCTTCAGTCTAAAGTGCCTAAGAGGTTTTGGAGTGATGCTGTGACTACAGCATGCTATCTGATCAACCGAACTCCTACACTGGTCTTGAAAGGGCAGGCTCCATTTGAGGTATTAAACCAATACAAACCTACCTTGGAGCATATGAGAGTGTTTGGATGTTTGTGCTATGTGATGGTGCCTAGTGAAATGAGGAACAAGCTAGAAGCTAGAAGTGTGAAGGCAATGTTTGTGGGATATTCATCCTCACAAAAGGGTTACAAGTGCTATGATCCTGACACAAGAAGAGTGTTAGTATCAAGAGAAGTGAAGTTTATAGAAGAAAGGGGTTACTATGAGGAGCAGAATCAGGAAGATTTGAAGGATCTTACCTCAGATAGAGCTTCTACATTGAGAACCATCTTAGAGGGTCTTGGAATCCACATGTCCCAAGATCAGCCTCGGGCCAACAACAAGAACACCACCAAGAGATCAAGCAGTGGGTCAAACAACTTCCAACCTTGATCATGTGGGGGGAGAGAGTTCAAGTGGTTCAAGTGGAGATGAGAGCTCGGGTGGTTCTCATGACCAAGGTGTGGAAGCTAGTAATGGAACTGAAGAGAGTCAGCCAGTAACTAGTGAAGAGAGTGGTGAAGCATCTGGTGAGAGTGTACAAGACAGTGTACAAGAACAAGAGCACAAGAGCAAGCCGAGCCAGTATCACAAGATGTCTCACCACCAGCCTTGAGAAGGAGTACAAGGGTCAAGAGGGATGCTTCCAACTGGGTAAACACGAGAGTGTACTACAATGCCCAGGCTGTGGAGCATCCTTCTCAGGCTGTGTGTTCCTTTGCTCAGTATCCAGAAGAGCATTGTGCTTTTCAAGTAAGCTTGGATGAGAGTTATGTTCCAAGAAGCTATGAAGAAGCAATGCTTATACAAGAATGGAGAGACTCAGTCAATGCTGAAGCAGATGCCATGATCAAGAATGATACATGGTATGAGAGGCTTTACCAAAAGGCAAGAGGGCTGTGTCTAGTAGATGGATCTTTACTATCAAGTATCTTCCAAATGGGAAGATAGATAGGCGCAAGACAAGACTGGTGGCAAGAGGGTTCACTCAAACATGGAGAAGACTACATTGATACATTTGCACCAGTGGCCAAGCTCACAACCATCCCGAGTAGTCTTATCATGGCAGTGAACCTTGAGTGGGATCTTTGGCAAATGGATGTCAAGAATGCTTTTCTACAAGGAGAACTAGAGGATGAAGTGTATATGTGCCACACCTGGTCTTGAGCATCTAGTGAAGCAAGGGAAATGTCTTGAGACTAAAGAAAGCAATCTATGGCCTCAAGCAATCTCCTAGAG
>NW_026616135.1:0-29785 GCF_000801105.2 Raphanus sativus
ATTTAAAATATCTTATTTTAAAATAAATATATTATATACTAACATTTATGATAATTTTAAATTTGTATACTGTTAGTGCTCTATCAAAATCAATTTATTAAAAAAATAAATGAGGGTATATAGTTTCTGCTGCATACTACTTCTACCCCATACTGATATGGCTTTTTCATCAGTTATACCGATCGAGGTCTTATCAATTTCACTCTCATTTTAAATGCCACTCATTTCTCAGTGTCACACACATTACACGGTTCTGTAAGCATTCATTCACAATATCTAGTTATTTTCATTCATTTAGCAACAGAGCTCATTTAGTTCTCATCACAAGGTTCCTTCAATCAATCATTACAAGAATATCATCAATCGATTCATCACAACAACACAAGAAGATCTATTAAATCATTTAAAAAAGTGTGAGAATTCTTATACAACAAGCAATCATGGATCTGACAACCTAACGACAATCAAGCTATACAATTCTAATTGAGCATCAAATATTATAAAAGATCAAGGGAACAAAATTTCTTTCGTAGCACCTCACCTGGATTGTAATCTAAATATCAGATACGAGGAACGAGATGAAAAAACACAAAACAACAAACAACAACACCAAGTTCACTGCTCAGTGGCGGCTGGCTCCTATCTGCAGCTTCTACGTGACTATCCACTCATGGCTTCTTTGTTCAAACCGTATATATGTCCACCCTACGGTTTTATAGTCACTTATGTCTAGACCCGGCATGATTCAATCTTGCCAGCGGTGCTACTTTATCCCGCTCTTCCGCAGTTTTCTTTTCTTTTCCTTTACAGATTATCAGATTCATTCTTTATCACATTATCATTTTTACTCTTTCATCCTATACATCACCCGTTTTTGGTGTCACACATCAATCAATCTATTGCATCAACATAAAGCAGTCCATTAAGTTCTTTTAACAATGTGAATGTTCTTATGTAACAGGCAATCATAGATATAACAATCTAGCAACAATCAAAGTATGAAATCCCAGTTAAGCATGAATATGGTATAAAGGATTAAGAGAAGGAAATTAGATTTAATCCACCTCACCTTGATTAAAAATGGAGATTAGATATGATAAACAAGACAAACAATATACAACAACAAACAACAACACCAATCATATGGCTCGGTGGCGGCTGGGGGCAATCGGTGGCTCACGGTGGCGGATGGCGGTGACTCGGCCCAAGAGAGAGATCATGAAGAAGAGAGAGAGAAGAGAAAGAGAAAGAAAATGAGAAGCTTGATGATTAAGTTTTTTGGGCCTTTCAGAAATTCTTTTATATACTCCACTTTAGATTTGTGAATGGAAAAAAAGAGATGAGAGACTCTTACCTAAAAAAAAGAGAAATTATAGTTTAACTTTTTCAAAAAACTATAGTTTCTCTTTCTCTTTTTTTTAGGTAGGAGTCTCTCATCTCTTTTTTCCCATTCATAATATATGATTATTTAAAATTAGAAAAATATTCATCAATTAAAATTAAAATTATATAAAATATATGATTGTAGTTTCTCTTTCATATTCATCAATTTTCCAACCATTATGAACAACATAGATAGAAGAAGTGCTGTCTGAAGTATCGACAACAATCACAACGACAATAAACGAAGAGTTGACGACCCTGGTTACTGAGTAGGAGGTTAAATTGATTCAAAAAGTTTAAGGACCAGATGAGATACTTTTCTATCGGAAACTTTGAAACATTGTAAGTGATTATCTAACATGTATAGTGAATCAATTTCTGTTTGATGGGACGATGGCTCAAGGCTTAAATGATACCAATATTTGCCTAAAACAACTAAGCCGATAGAAATGTCTCGGTTTAGACCGACTAGCTTGTGTAATGCCAGCTATAAAATAATCTTCAAGGTCTTACCCAGAGATCAAAAAAAATATCAGAGATTCAGTCAGTTTTTGTTGCTGGAAGATAGATTACATACAATATTATGATTGCACATGAGATGTTTCATGCGTTACAAACAAAACCAACTAGTAGAGTTAAAAAGATGGCCATAAAGACGGATATGTTAAAAGCATACGACATGATGAAGTGGTCTTTCATTGAGGCCATGATGCTCAAATAGGATTCTCAGATATGTGGATTGGATGGATTATGCGGCCATCTCCTTGGTTAAGTACACGGCTCTATTGAATGGCCAACAATTGAAAATATTGTCCCAGAATGAGGTCTACGCCAAGGAGATATTTTGTCTCTTTTCATATTTATTCTATGCACAGAAGCGCTCGTTATCCTTCTTAATCATGCAGAGAGTCAGAGAAAGATGACGGGGATGTGTGTTACGCTAGCCCCTCGATATCTCACCTTGTTTTGCAAATGATAGCCTTTTTTCTGTAAGGCGGAGATCCGTGAATGTGAAGAAGTTATGAAAATATGGACATGCATCAGGACAATGTATCAACTTTGATAAATCCTCTTTACTCTTTGGTAAGAGAGTTGCCGGTAACGAAAGACAACAGATCAAAGGGAATGCATAATGAAAGGGGGATGGGTTCCTACTTAGGATTTCTTGAAGGTATTAGCGGCTCAAAATGCAAGCTCTTTGTTTTTATCTTGGAGAAACTTCAGAACAGAGTGAATGGTTAGACATGGAAATTTCTAGGGGGAAAGAAATTCCTAATTAAATCTATTATGCTAATTCTTCCGACATATATCATGTCTAGCTTTTAGCTTCCATTGGAGACATGCAAAAATCTTGAAAGTGATATTGCACAATTTTGGTGGAGCTCAAATCTGTCAAATAGAGGAATTCACTGGGAAAAATGGAAGAAACTTTGTTTACTGAGAGAGGAGGGTAAAATTCGATTTCGTATGATTCATGAGTTCAACTTGTGGCAAAATAACTTTGGCTCAAATTTGCGAATTTGTTCAGTGAATTACCCATTATATGAGTGGACTATTGTCACAACTACAACAAAGATACTGCTCTTGGGACTATTGATAGAGAATCAAAAGAATGAGATCTTAGACTATTGGAGAATTACACCTCTAATCAATAGTTTGGCCATAAGTCCAAATTATAGGCGCGATTAATTCGGCTGGAATTATACAAAGAATAAGATATTTTTGACTGGTCTTTGCTACGTAGCTTACTCTTTCCATCGATGTTTGAGCTCATAGAAATTTGAAGGATATTTTGGTCTTTTCAATTTTTTGTCATTCTGCCTTTGATACCAATTGTTGGTTTTTCTTTTTTAACTCTACATCTATCTTTTAGTATGATATTTTCTACTTTGAACCCAAGAGATAAAGACTGCATGGATTTTTTTTTTCCAAAAATCTTCATACTAATAAAAGTTAGAACTTTTTATACACTAGACATTATTTCTCTAAATTTTTGATGTGGGACTTTGATTAGATGAAGAAGTTATTGAGTAATTAGTTTGAGAAAAAGATTTAGGTCCAACGAAGAGGAGTTTGAATGTGGCTATAGAAAGATATCATGTAGGTGAAGTTCTTACATTATCTCTCTCTAAATATATCAAGATGATACTCCAAGTTTTTTGAATGGATATATAAAATTCATATCAACTTCAGGTGCTCATTTTTTTAAAACTTTAACTAACGATGACGAAGGGGATGCAAAGGCAGGGGAAATCCTTATTCAAATTGAATGGGTAACGTATCTATATTATTAAAACTGAAATACATTTATATTTGTTTGGAAACATGATAGTAGTATAAAAATATAATTTTGTTTGGAAATATAGATAGCAGTATATTAAAAAAAGAGTAATGTACTTAAGTTATACTTAAGTTATTAAGAAAAATTGGAAGTTCATTATATTATAAGAAATTATCTATATGGATCAATTTTAAAATATATGAAAATTGTCCAATCTCATTATCTAAAACATCTTTTTCTAAAATAATCATAAAACAAAATTTAAACTTTATATACATATTTAAAATCAAAAAATAATTTAAAATTGATTTATATCAAAAATATACATATATTCAAAATTTTATTTTACTAAAATATTTTTCAATGACCGTTAAATGTTTTCAATATATATCAGAAAAATACAATATAAAGTATAATTTCAAATACCAACTTAAATTATGGTTTTTACATTTCACATATATATTATTAAAACTAAAGTACATTTCACATGGATATCAGTATAAGAAAAAGTATAATTTTGTTTGGAAACATAGATAACAATATATTATTAAAAATAGTAATGAGTTTAAGTTATTAAGAAAAATTAGAATTCCATTATATTGTAAGAAATTATATATTTGGACCAGTTTTAAAATATATGAAAATTGTCCAATCTAATTACTTAAAAACATCTTTTGTATAAAATAATCATAAAACAAAATTAAAACTTTATATACATATTTCCAATCAATACAACTAATTTAAAATTAACTTATATCAAAAATATACATATATTCAAAATTTTATTTTTTCTAAAATATTTTTCAATAACCGTTATAAAAAATGTTTTCCATGAGGGTTACGCTTCGATCACAACTGTGACCTCGGTTGCTGTTCTTGTTAGCTCATTTTGTTGCTTAAGGAATGGATGTTTTCTATATGTCCTTGGAAGATGCAGGACATATCATCATTCACATAAAACAATCTATCACATAAAGCCAAGAAATTAACTATAAAATTTTGATTAAAAGGACAAATAAGAACATGCTTATTTAAAAAATTGTTAACCAACGAGACTAGAAGATCCGAGATTGATGGTGACGGCACCAGGGTAGATGGAAGCGAAGTGGTTTGGCGATCAAAAGTAGAGAAGGTTACATCACGATCATTGACGAAGAGCGAGAAAGAAACTAAGAGAGATGGAAGAGTAATTTAGCCATGGAAGAAGAAAGAATGAGTTACGCGACGAAGAAAAGAATTGAGGGATTAGGGTTAATAGGGGGAATTAGTATTTCGTCCTTTTTAGTCGACGAAAAAATGTACAAATTGATATATAATTTTCAGTTTAATCAGTAATTCGATTTTATAGGGGTAAAAATTTGGTATTAACATTATTTTATATCCTAATTCCCCGAAATCTAGTGATTAAGTTCTAATCAGACAAACTCAAGTTGAAAGTGTGTTTTTATCCAACTTTCTATTTTATATTTCACATTAAATTTTGAAAATATATTATATGTAATTATTTATATGATGGTATATATAAATACTATTAATTGTATGATTACTTATATGATGTTACTTATAAAAGCATAAAATACTTGAACTTTCAAAATAACATGGAACAAAACCAAAATAAATAATGAGAAATTATCTACTGAACCAGGTTTAAAATATACGAAAATAGCACAATCTAATTGCCTAACAAATAACTAGCTTAAGTTGTTAAAAAAATTGGAAGTACATTATATTATGAGAAACTATCTATCTGGATCAGTTTTAAAGTATATGAAAATAGTCCAATCTAATTATCTAAAAACATCTTTTGTATAAAACAATCATAAAACAAAATTTAAAATATGTATACATATTTCAAATCAAAATAATAATTTAAATTTTATTTATATAAAAATTGATTAAAATATACATATACTCAAAAATTGATTTTTACTAAATATTTTCCATTAACCATTATAAAAATGTTTTCATATATATAATAAAAAGACAATACAAACCTTAATTTCAAACACCAACTTAAATTATGGTTTTTATATTTCACATTAAGTTTTAAAAATATAATATATGTGATTATTTATATGATGGTACATATAATATACTATTGATAATATGATTAATTATATGATGGTATATATAAAATACGATTAATTATACATCGACACATATATGATTTATAATAATGACATGAAAACAAATATAACATATTTTTGAAAAAAAAATCCGCAGACGCGCATGTCAAAGTCTAGTTGTATCTTAAGATTGAGACATGAGACAAAACCTGATACAACATTAAGATGTTGACAGGTGGCAATGATCGGCAAAATTATTATGAGTTTTTAGACCGTTATGAAAGAAAGATAGAGAACAGAGACAACAAGTATAAATATAATTTGCATAGATTTTTCATATTCATTCAGAAAAGTTTATGTTGAATCTTTAAAACCTTGTCACAGTTCTGTAGACCCATGATTCATTTTGTTTGAAGATATTTCTCTATTCACGATCTTCTACGATTGGATTGCAGATTGTTGTTTCATGAACGCAAATTCGATTTAATAGTGATAGATAATTGATATCAATGGTCGAAACAAGATCTCAGGCATTATTGAGAGGTGCATCTCGTGATATGGAAGAGGTGATGAGTACTTGATTGATCAGATGATGTAGAGGTCTCAGTCACTGGAAGTATCTGTATCAAATATTGATTAGAACATCACATAGATTTTCTTCGTTTATGAAGAAAATGACCAACTTGAAAGCTCTGATGGATACTTCTATGAGTGGTGAACTGAATCGAGAGGCGAGTTCACCTATTCACTCGTTAACTCCAGATATTATACGGGAATACCATCAGACTTGTCTAAATGATACTGGAATGACTAGGTAATCGAAGATATATTTCCTTAGGTTTAAAGGAGAGAAGGTCCGAGAATGGTTATGTAAGGCTGAAGAGTTCTTTCACATTGATAACACTACCGAGGAATCAAAAGTAGGCATACATTCTGTACATTTTGATGGTTTAGCGCTAAGTTGGCATCATGCATTGGTCCACGAAGAACAAGGAAGAGATATGTTGCGAACTGGCATTACTATTATATACTTATCAAAGAACGTTTGGAGAAAGTCTTACAAAATCCAATTGAGTACTATGCAAAGTTTGAGTTGATTGGCTCAAGAATTCAC
Organism: Raphanus sativus; assembly: GCF_000801105.2. Classification (NCBI taxonomy): domain Eukaryota; kingdom Viridiplantae; phylum Streptophyta; class Magnoliopsida; order Brassicales; family Brassicaceae; genus Raphanus; species Raphanus sativus. Next base: position 6,845 of record NW_026616135.1, read on the forward strand.
ATGTCATGAGAAATGAGAGATGTAACAAGGATGACAAACCTTTGGTACACAGACTGTATGAATAGAACACTTTCAGTAAATTAAATTTATGTCTACCAAACTGTCAAATGTTTAGAAAAGACAATGATGAATTGGTCTTAATCACTGGAGGACATGCATGTTTTAATTTTTCGTTCTTGGAATTTATATGTGAACTGCTGAGTATATTTTCTGGGTTCAATTTTTAAGCACTTCTTTCTTACTTGTTTCTTCCTAATCAAATAATCAAATACTCCAATCCACTAGAAGGTTAAATTTTAAATGAATATAAATTGATATTACCAAATATTTTAAAATCGAGTATGAGGTTTTAAGACAAATGCCAACTGTAGTAGTTTCGACCAAATAAAATACCAGATAAATATTTCTAAAACATGAACCTGACAACCTTTGATATTAAGGCAATCGTCTGTATCATCTCCTATAAAAACCTAATACTTTCATATTCTATACACGCCTTTTAATTTTTACAGAATTTACTAATAAAATGTTTAATGATCCGCTTGCATGGAGGACAAAATATGTAATTTCAAATAGAAAATTTGTTGAATTAAATATATCTTATATAGAAGACAAACAACACTAAGGGATTTTGTTTAAAGATGTTTCTCTATTCACGATCTTCTACGTTTTGTTAATGTAAAATAAGCAAGCTATGCTATGTAGAACACATGAATTAATCAAGCTATGCTATGTGCAGCCTGAATCAAGCAATATTCATCACGTAGTGAATGGTAAGTTGCATCTTCCTCCTCTTCATTCTCAGTAAGTGGTTCCCAATCTATGGTATTGTTGATGAGCGCAGATGAGAACTTGTACGTTTGTCCTCTCACAGAGACAATTACTTCATCAACATCTGCTTCAGCTTTGGTACTCGGCAGACCTGCATAGAACTCAGCTACAACTTGCTCAACATACACGGCAAGATTCGAGACAGTTGATTCCATAGACCCCTTTTTAATAACCGCCAAGTACCCCCACTGATCAGCTTCCTTCATATCTACCGAACGCTCAGCAAGTACCTTACGCTTAAGGAACTGATCATACCTTTTCTTGATGAGAGGAGGCATTGGTTCAGCACTTTTGTCACCAGACCTTCTCGATCTCAACTGAGGTGAGGCTCCTGCTTCCTTAGCCAAATATGGAGACTTGGCTGCATCTCCTGGTGTGAGAAACTGAGATTGAGTTGGTGTACTAGACTCCCCTGTCTTCCTCTGTTTTGCGGAATGCAACCCTAATCGCTGCAGCACTCGTTTCTTTCTCACTTCTTTCTGTGAAGCTTCATCATCTTTGGGTTCATCATCACCCGCCTTGCCGGATTCAACATCGGCTCCACTCTGTTCCTTCTCATCTTCAACGACCACCAGCTGTAAAGCAGACTCTTCCTTCTCTTCCGACGATTTATCAGTGACCGGAACATCTTGAATGTCAGCATTAGAGGATCCGATTTGCGGTTGCGGATCTGCTTCAGGCACTTTCGCAGATGGCTCTTCCCCAAGACCCGGAGTTCTTTCATCGCTATCTTCTGAAGCAGCTTTCTCATTCGCGGTGTTGAATGAGTCAAGCTCCTCAGTCACCTCAGGAAGTACATCAGAAACGGGCATATCGTTTCTCGGCGGAGGCGATTCAGGTTCGCCATCAGTGAGTGACCTCCGACTTCCTTCAGCCTCTGCATGCTTCTCTTCCCTGGATGATTCGGCTTGTTGAGCTGATTTCTTTGCTTTCACCATGATAGATGTCAGTTTCTGTGTGAGAATCGTGTGAGAGATGAAGAGAGGCTGCGAGATTGAGCTTCTTAAGCACGATGGAGATTTTCTAGGGCTTGTTCCCCACTACTTCCCTTAACGGAATAAAACTGAATCAACTTTTCTGATATTGCAGATCTGGTCCCTGACTTTTTATCCTCTCCTTTGTATTCCTACAACATTTAATTTCTCTCATCCAAACACATAGACATTAGACACATTCGTGAATTATTAATGTATCATCAGACTTTCAAGATAGTAATAAAACACGAGTCACAACTCACAATTGGCTGAATCAAGATTAATATAAAGCATTAGATCAGTTCAGTTCAGTTACCATTCATGTGAAGTGCTTCATGAGTTGCCTCAGTGCTTGATTCAGGCTGCACATAGCATAGCTTGCCTCAGTGCTTGATTCTACGTTTTGCTTATCTTATCTTGATTCAGGCTGCACTCAGCTCTTTTCCACAGCGTTTTCGGGTTCCAAAACCAATCTGAATTATATGTACATCCCGAACCAGCACCTGCACTACTCTCTGCACAACTTGACTCAACAATCAAGGTTACACACACCAATTGCATTTCTTAGTGTGATAAATCGATTAAATTCAAGAGATTTAGTGAATATATCAGCCAACTGCAAATCAGTAACTACATGTTCGATTACTACCTGATTGTCTTCAACTAATTCTCTGATGAAGTGGTGCCTTATGTCAATGTGCTTCGTCCTTGAATGTTGGACCGGATTCCTCGAGATATCAATTGCACTTTTGTTGTCACAATACACAAGAAAGGGACCCGATTGCATTCCATAATCAGCTGACATCTGCTTCATCCAGATAAGTTGTGAGCAACAGCTACCCATGGCAATATATTCTGCTTCCGCCGTAGAAAGTGATACAGAGTTCTGCTTCTTACTCAGCCACGAGATAATATTGTTTCCAAGAAAGAAACATCCTCCACTGGTACTTTTTTTATCATCAGCACATCCTGCCCAATCAGCATCACAGTATCCCACCAAGTTGTTGTTGGAATTCTTCGAGTAATACACGTCCAAGCTCTCTGTTCCTTTGACATACTTGATAATCCTCTTTACTGCATTCAGGTGTGATACCTTAGGCTTGGCTTGATATCGTGCACACACACCAACACTGAATGACAGATCTGGTCGACTCGCTGTCAAGTACAACAGACTACCAATCATCCCTCGATAGAGCTTGACATCCACATCTTCTCCTGCTTCATCTCGTGAAAGCTTCAGTGATGTACTCATGGGTGTTCTAAAAACTTTGGAGTTTTCCATACCAAATCGCTTTACCAAACTGTTAGCGTATGCACTCTGAGAGATGAAGACACCTTTCTCTGACTGGAACACTTGAAGTCCAAGAAAGTACTTCAGTTCGCCACACATGCTCATCTCAAACTCTTGAGTCATATTCTGAACAAACTCATCAACCAGCTTCTGTGACGTGCCTCCAAAAATAATGTCATCCACATAGATTTGAACGATGATTATATCTTTTTCAACCTCCTTGAAGAATAGTGTCTTGTCTATGCTCCCTCTGATGTACTCCGCTTCTAGCAAAAACCTTGTGAGTCGTTCATACCATGCATGCGGTGCTTGCTTCAAACCATATAGTGCCTTCTTCAGTTGGTACACGTAGTCATGATGCACTGGGTCCTCAAATCCCTTTGGCTGCTCAACATAAACTTCCTCCTGAAGTACTCCATTGAGGAAAGCACTTTTCACATCCATTTGATGCACTTTGAAGTTCAGAATGCACGCCATTCCCAGAAACAGCCGAATAGATTCCAATCTTGCAACTGGAGCAAAGGTTTCTTCAAAGTCTACTCCTTCAATCTGTGAGTATCCTTGAGCTACAAGCCTTGCCTTGTTACGAACTACTTTTCCATGCTCATCAGTCTTGTTCTTGAAAATCCATTTAGTGCCAACTACGTTTACTCCTTCAGGTCTAGCAACAAGTTCCCACACATCGTTCCTGGTGAACTGCTCAAGTTCTTCCTCCATTGCGACAATCCAATATTCATCACGTAGTGCTTCAGTGTGTGTCTTAGGTTCTATTGATGAGACGAAACATGCGAACTGCACCATTTCTTTAAAGTTGATCACTTTTCCACGCATTTTTCGTCCTTCTTCAATCCCTCCAATCACATCAGACTTCGAATGATTGCGATGAACTTGCTGAATCACTGGTTGAGGTACTATATCTGTGATAGGACCTTCCTCAATGACTTCAGTAGCAGCTACAGATGATCCACCTTCTTCCTCTTCATCTGATCCCAAGTCATCACCTACAACCACAGACAAATCATCAAATACAACATTCACTGATTCTTTAATTGATTCTGTTCGCTTGTTGTAGACTCGGTATGCTGAGCTAGACTGTGCATAACCCAGAAAGAATCCTTCATCACTTCTTGAGTCAAACTTCCCAAGGTAGTCCTTGTCATTCAGTATGTAGCACCTGCATCCAAAAACATGAAAGTAACTAAGATTAGGAGTTTTGCCTGTCCACATCTCATATGGTGTCTTTGTTGTCCCTTTTCTGACATACACACGGTTGATTGTATAACACGCTGTGCTGAGTGCTTCAGCCCAGAACCTCTTGGCTATCTTGTTACCATGAAGCATTGCTCTTCCCATTTCCTGTAGAGTTCTATTCTTTCGTTCAACTACTCCATTCTGCTGAGGTGTCCACGGTGCTGCAAACTGATGAGCTATTCCTCTTGATTCAAGAAAGGTAGTCATGGCTTCATTCTCGAATTCACCTCCATGATCACTGCGTATCTTCTTGATTCCTCCCTTTTCATTTATGAGTTGAAGTGCCCAGATTTTGAAACTTTCAGACACTTCTGACTTTTCCCTGAGAAAACGAACCCAAGTGAATCTGGTGTAGTCATCCACTAGTACAAACACATACTTCTTTCCTCCGATACTCTCGGTTTGCATAGGACCCATGAGATCCATGTGAACTAGATCCAATGGTGCCTTTGCCTGAACATCCGGTACCTTCTTGTGTTGTATCTTGACTTGCTTTCCCTCATTGCATGCACCACACACAATCTTGTCATCAATCTTAAGTTTGGGTACTCCTCGAACCAAGTCGTTGCATACAAGATTCGTTAGATTCCTGAAGTTCATATGTCCCAAACGTCTATGCCATAGATCAATATTCCCTTGAGCTGACAAGCACTTAACCTTCTTTTCCCACATGTAACAGTTATTGCCAGATCTCACACCTTGTAGCACTGTTACACCATGTTGATTTATTGCACGGCAATCAATTGCTGAGAAGCACACTGTGAGTCCGTCATCACACAGTTGACTCACGCTGATCAAGTTGGCCTTCAATCCTTTGACAAAGTAGACATTCACCAATTTAGGTACTTCTGAGTTACACGTTGTACCTTTGCCTTGAATGACACCACAGCTTCCATCTCCAAAGGTTACCTTTCCTCCTTTTACCTTTGACACTTTGTCTAGATACTCAATGTTTCCCGTCATGTGTCTAGAACACCCACTGTCGAAGTACCATGGTTCCTCGGATTCGGAATCACTCGCCACTCGTGCCATGTTACATCGAACGGTACTTCTTGGTTCAGTCACTATCTTAGGATACAAGTCATTTTTCTTCATCCAGCCTCGAGAAGTCTTGCCTATTCTCCAAAACTTGTGTTGTCTCCATACTTGTTTGACCCGTTCCAGATACTTGTAGCAATACCTCTTGTAATGACCAAACTTTCCACAGAAGAAGCATCCACTCATCTGAGCTGGAGTAGTTTGTGTCTTGGTTTCTTCAGCATGCGCAAAACCTCCAGATACAAAGCGCGTTGTACCTGTTGAACTACTCTGTCTTCCAGTGTAACCAAGTCCCATCAATGAGCTTTCAGTTCTTCCACTGCTCAGAATCTTGTCAAGTTGCTTGGTTCCCGTGAGCATCTTAATCTTCCGATATTGCTGATCCAATTCAGCTTGAAGATCAGCTGCTTTCTTTCTTTCAGTAAGTAACTCTTCTCTGAGCTCGTCCGCTTGCTTAGACAGGACCAATTTTTCTTTGATCAGATTCACACTTTGCTTGGCCAACTCAGCTTCCCTGTCGAGGTCATCTTTCAACACTTGTACTTCAACTTCCAGTCTTGCCTTCTCTTTAGCCAATGCCAAATTCTCCGTTCCCAGCTTCACTAGCGTCTCTCGAACTTCTTTGTAGCTTTCATCTAAGTCATTTTCTTACTCAACATCACTCTCAGATCCTGACTCACATTCCACGATTCCTAGAAACGCCACAAAGTTGTTCACTTCCTCTTCACTCTCGCTGTCGGACTCGCTGTCATTGATTCCTATCATGGACTTTTCTGGCTTTCTCCTACCATCCGACTCGCATTCAGCTTGAGTGTGTCCATATCCCTTGCAGTTATGGCACTGAATCTCTCTTCTTTTCACTGTGGGACACTCAGTTCGAAAGTGACCATACCCCTTGCATTCATAGCACTTAGCATCATTCTTCCTGTAGTTCTTTTCTGGCTCAGACGTCTTCCTACCTTGGCCAAACTTCTTCTGCCCATTCTCCACTTTTCGTAGAGCTCTATCAAACCTTCTGACCAGAAGACTCACAGGATCATTATCATCCATATGCTCCTTTTCAACTGATGCAAGAGCAATTCCTTTTTCCTTCATTCCACCAGACACACCAGCCACTTCCATCTCATGAGCTTGTAACATTCCAACCACTTCATCAAATGTCATCTCGTCAGTGTTACAGGAGACGGTCATAGCTGCTTTGTATGCCATGAACTTAGACGGTAAGCACCTCAGGAACTTCTTCACAAGTTTCTTCTCTTTGTATTTCTTCCCAAGTGTATAGTGCTTCTTGTGCCAGTGAGCTAATCTTTGAGCTGAAATCTCCAACAGATTCATTCTCTTCCATCTTTAGCTCTTCAAATCTTGTTGCAAGCATATCCTTTCTAGAACTCTGAACCTTTGAGGTTCCTTCAAAATGCTTCTGCAGAATATCCCATGCATCCTTTGCTGCCTCGCATCCTTGAATTAGTTCAAACTGCTTCCTTGCTACACTGCAATGTATGACAGTTAGTGCACGAGCATTGAACTTAGCCATCTTGTTCTCATCATCAGTCCAGAGCTCCTCCAGTTTTGGAACATCTGTCCCATCCTCGGCTCTTGCAACAGGTGATTTCCAACCAGATTCCACAGCCTTCCACGCCAATGGGTCAATGCCCTTGATTGTAGCCTTCATGCGCGCCTTCCAGATTCCATAGTTTCCTACTTCAAGGATCACCTTGGAACTTATCACCAATTCGCGATAGCTATCCATCTTACTCCGCAGGATCTACCTGTTTAAATAAACAAAGTACAGATACCCGCTCTGATACCAATTGTTAATGTAAGATAAGCAAGCTATGCTATGTAGAACACACAGTAGTACAGGGTTATTCAAATCCAAGAAATACGACTATATTTATTCTTTTAAAAGCTCTTACAAGTTCTTATTAAAAGCAATAATTCAAACAAGCTCAAGACAAACCTCGACTTGTTTGCTAGTCAACTCGTTCAGAGATCTAAGACAGACTCTGAACCACCTAAGCTCTTAACCCCTAAATGCTTTGCTTCTCCTTCTTAGGACGTACAAAAACTCTCTATTGCTAAAAGCTCTCCCTGTGTGTTAACCCTTAACACAGTGCCACGGCTTCCTTATATATCTTTGAGGAAGCCCTAGATCTAATCTATCTACCCAATGGAAACTTTCTATTTCTTTTACTTCAGCGAATAAGTCAATCTTCCTTTTTCTCTTTAGATCGATTGCTTCTTCTTCAAGTCTTCCTTTAATGTCCATCTTCATTAAATCTTCTTTTAATGCATCGGTCTTGATACGTGCTTCTCACGAACCGCCTCTCTGATGTAGTAGTTCATGTCACACTTCATGAACTACTTCAGCTCTGCTACAGCATCGTCTTCCCATACACCTTCACGTTTGGATTGTAGATTGTTGTTTCGTGAATGAAATTTTTGTTTAATAGTGATAGATTGTCGCTATCAATGGTATCAGATACATTATATCCTCAGAGAGTTTCATCGGAATCAATGGCGGAAACGAGTTCTCAGGAATTATTAAAAGGTGAAGCTCGCGAGACGGAAGAGGTAATGAGTACTCATTTTTATCTGATGAAGGAGAGGACTCTGTCACTGGAACTGTCGATACCGAAAATTGATCAGAACATCACATAGATTTTTTGCGTTATGAAGAAAATTACCAATACGAAAGCTCTGATGGTTACTTCTACAAGTGGTGAACTGAATCGAGAGGCGACTTCACCAATTCACTCCTTCGCTCAAGGTATTAAAAGGGAACACCATAAGACTAGTCTAACAGGTATACACAACAACAAGAATGGAATTATTAGGTTATCTCGAAGATAGATTTCTCTAGATTTGATGGAGAGAAAGTCAATGAATGGTGTGTAAGGCTGAACAGTTATTTCACATTGATAACATTCCTGAGGAATCAAAAATAGGCATATATTCTATACATTTCTATGGTTTAGCTTTGACTTGGCATCATGCATTAGTGCAGGAAGAAGAAGGAAGAGATATGTTACGAATTGGCAGATCTATTAGATACTTATCAAAGAATGTTTTGAGGAGGTCTTAGACAATCCAATTGCAAAGCTGAAGAATTTAAAAGAAACTGAAGGTATTGATGAGTACCATGTGAAGTTTGAGTTGATTCGTTCAAGAATTCACAAGTCGTGAGAAATGAGAAAAGCAACAAAGACGTCAAACCTTTGGTATTGAGATTTTATGAATATAACTCGATTAATAAATCAAAAATAATTTATGTCTATCAAACTGTCAAATACTTAGAAAAGAAAATGATAATCAATTGGTTTCAATCATTTAATCACTAGAGGACTTGCATGCTTTAACTTTTCGTTCGTGAATATTATATGCAAACTGTTGAGCATATTTTCTGGGTTTAAATTTTAAACACATCTTTCATAAACTATTTCTTCCTAATAAAATAATCCAATCAACTAGAAGGTCAAACTCTAAATTAATATAAAATTGATAAAACTAAGAAATTTAAAATAGAGTATGAGATTTTAAGACAAATGCCAATTGTAGTTGTTTCGACCAAATAAATATAGGATAAATATTTCAAAAACATCAACTTGGAAACCTTTGAGATTAAAGGAACCGCCTGTATCATCTATATAAGACCCTAATAATTTCATATTTTATACACATACTTTATGATTCGTACATAATTTACTAATAATAAAAAGTGTATTAATCCCGCTTGCATGGGGGAGAAAATATATAATTTTGAATAGATTTTTTTCAAATAGTTTTTTTTGTTGAATTAAAATAGATCCTATATGGAATACCAACAACACCAGAAGAATTTCTTATTCTGGATCGAAACTAATAAATCATAATACATTAGTTTGAAGACTCAAACTTGATGCAATAAAAATAACAAAAATTTACACCAAAAAGAAGACAAGAGATGTCAAATCAAAAAATAATTCACTGGAAATCCTTTTAGACAAAGTAAACATAAGCTGGCTGCCATTAGTGTCTGCCTTGATGGATATGCTTTAAAACCGGTGGTTGTCTTCCATCCAAGGAAAACCTGTTTGCTCACCAATTTTCATCATTTCTTCAACGAATCCTTGTTCCAGATTTTGATTTTTATTTTGACTGTAAGATTCATCCTGAGACAATCGAAAATATATTGTTTTGATATTGGCTATGATTTAAACAAATATATGGATGTAATCGTAATCTCTAACCTGATACATAACCGGTATATATACTTCTTGGTTGCTTCTTGTTGAGGGAATACTTGTAACCAAATTTTCATGCGGTACATCACTATAGTATGAAGAGATTACGGATTGCAACATTTTGGTTAGTTCAGAAGATCTAGGTGTTTTGGAGACCAGAAAGGAAGAGGAACCTGCTTCAGCAATAGAGGTTTGAGCTATGTTCATGTCCAGAGCCATTGAGGAAGACTGGCCGATTTCAAAATTTGGATTGTTTAAGGTTTGGTTCTTATGATGAACAAGCTCCTTGAGATATTTATCAATGAAGCTACACAACTCCGAACGATCATCATTTTTTAAACTCAAATCTTTCATGTTCCCACTGAGAAAAGCGAACATGAGTTCCCTCATGTATTTCTCCTTGTTTTGGGCATTCTGTTTCTGTCTTTTCGTCCTGGCTTTTTCGATCATCTGATGGAGAAATTCTTCATGGTTCACCGATCTACATGTCTTCTTCTTCTCTGAAAACTTTTCAAACTTCTCTAATATGCTTTTCACCTCTGAGTGTGATGGCCATACCTCTGGAATTGGGTTGGATTGATTGTAGATGAATGCACACGTATCAACGTCGCAAAGAACATGGAGCTCATGGAGTTTCTGCATCAATTCATTCTTCCTTAAGTTGAAAGTTGCTTCCCTCTCTGTGCCATCAGTAATATAAGTTATGTCCATCTTTTTCTTCCCCATAACGATTGTATGATTTTTTTTTCTTATTATTGTTTGTGTATTATGTTTTGCTAAGGTAAAATACATTTTATATAGTAGTCAAAGACTCCAAATAATTTTACTAGAAATGCTATGTGTCTAATTAGTGATTTTTTATTAATTATAATAGTTAGCTAATGCTTACTCATCCTACAAGATATGTACTAATTTATTGGTGTTAACAAGTGTCAGTTGGTGAAGAATATCTACACTTTGTAAGACTATGTACATTATTTGTCAAAAAAACCACTGTTTAAATATGATATAAAATATTTTTGTTTCTTTCTAGAGATTTTCATGCCTTTTTTATAAATATGATTTTTTTTTGGGGGGGGGGGGGGGTTTGGTGTTTGAACTATGATAATAATAGTTCAACTAAATTTTGACATGCGCTTTGAAATCACGTGATATTTTATGATGAAAAAGAATTTATTAACAACTTTACAAATATTTTGTTAATTTATAAGAATTTTGTCTATTTAAAACATTTTGTTATTTGAATAAACATTTTAAAACCGACCAAGATCCTTTGGAGAAGCAGTAAATCCGGTGATCTGATATGCAATCTCGTTTGAATTTTAATAAATATCTATTTTTTAAATCTTATAAACCCTGCAGAGAAAACGCTACAATATGAGGCTAACCGATTGACCGATGACTGGTATGTAATTCAATATAATATAATTCTTTTTTGCAGAATTTAAAATTTGTTTCGATGTTTGCATCTATATTATTAAAAGGAAAACATTCTGTAAATATCTACTTAAACAAAATTGTTATACTCTTTTATTAACTGATATTGTTTTGGTCTTACCTTAAATTTTTCTAACTGTAGAATAGTACTAATACTGTTACTGTTTCATATACATTTAATTGTGTAACGCGTTAAAAAAAAAATCTTTTCAAAATATGTTGACATTGTAGCAATGACTTTTGTGCCCGTGAGTTCAAAAAAAATCTACATATTCTTTATTAATTATTTATATTATATAACCAAAGTTTATAATTACATTTCTCAACACATATACTCTTTCATTATCTTCCATTATACCTATCCATTTTATTCATTAAAAATATCTAATTCAAAGTAATTAGTTCAAAATATTCCAGTATTATTCATTTTGTACTAAAATTCATCATCGTGGGTGATAATATATTTAGATTCAAATATATTGACTCAGTTATACCAAATAGATGCATAAATTTATTTATGGAATTTTAAAATATATTTGATAGGCAGCGATTTACTAAGAATTGTACATCAAATTTATTTTTAGAATGTTATTCTACAAATAACATGATTTTGAAATTTCAAAACTAACATATATTTTTATAGATTTTATACAATATTCCATAAACTCGATTTTAAAATCTATACTATCTAAAAAGTACATATAGCATAGTAAGAGTTTCTCTTTGGATTAGCTATGAAGCACGGGAAATATGTTTAGGTGCCGTACCGGTACCGGAAACATTTCAGAGACAGGTACTTAACGGAGACATCACTGGTACGGCTTGGGAGACATTTCTCCTCCCTCTCTCTATATATATATTTCGAGCTATTCTACATGTACAGGAAAAATAGAATAGTATTTGGATACATGCGAAATAAACCTATGCGCATCAAGGAGAGAAAAGGTCTATATGTATCTCAAATGTTAACAGTTTCCAAGGCATGAATACTTTCTTAAGTTTCTCCATGGTTATCCTGCAAATTAACACTTAGATTTATGGCAGAAATACTGGCAAACTTTCCTATTTTATAGGCAGCAATAAATCATTTAATAGCCATTTTAAATGAATATATTTTAGCATTTCAAAAGCCTTTAAGTATATTAACTAATATCAAATGAAATAGTTATAAATAAAATTATATTTAATTTTTGTTATGTGTAAAAAAATTGTAATATGTTGTTCATGTCAGGTACTATTGGTAAAACTGGTAAAACTTCATATAACATATCAGTCATGTTTTTGATATTAGTACAACTGGTACAACTGTACCAAGTGATTCTGGTACAACTGGAACAACCATGTTCTTTATACCATGAAACAAATAGTAGTATAACTAGTACAACTCCTCAGTTTCATAATTTGAAATATCCCAGAAGGTATTTAGTACATAAAATAATTCAAATGAACGAATTCATAGGTGTTTAGAATGGGTTGTCTTCTATTATAAAGAGTTTTGACAAAAAAAATTGGAAATTTATTACACCATCACATATTTTGCTTTATATACCTTATAGTTTTAAAGTTTGTTTACATGTTAGGCCACATTATTTCTAAAAACATACATCGGACGTAATTTTAAAATATTTATACATCCGTAATATTTGGGTTACTCTAGGTAAATCTAAACAAGTGGTACAACTGTATAACCGATAAAATCATAATTTTTGTTTGGTACAACTCATGTTTTCATTTTTTCTCCAAAAATACAACTATGTGTAATCTGGTACAACTGGTTTACTGGTAGAACTATATGCTGGTACAACTATGAGTTATTTAAGCATAGAAGTTTGATTAAACAAGTAAACAAACATAAAAATATAATGTATCATGTAAATTTATTAGGATGGTGTATTAGTTGTTAAAAGATTACAAAACTTAAATAAATTAGAACAAAATTGTAGTGACCAAGCTTTTTCTTTTCTAATAGTGGTTGGTTTTATTCAATTTTGTTGAACCAAACCGGTTTGATTTTGTTTAGTTACAATTAACAAAAACCCTTTATTTTCTTTTGATCAAACCGATTTATATATAATGTATGCATCTCTCTCTCTACGCTAACCTAGCTGCATCTATTTTTTTTAACGGAAAAACATCCTAAAAACTCAATGGTTTGCATGTCTATATTACTCGATTGAGAGCTCTTGGTAATTATAAAAGACGAGTCATAATTCGAGCATCAGATCTGTTCAAGATAGATTTAAAATATTGAACCATTCCGAAGGTAGCAACAACGATCCATCGATATAATCCCACATTAAAAACAAAATAAAAATCTAAAATTTTCAGATCTTATATGATCAGAATCAATCAAAGAGACTCATTATGCCTTCACCATCATCCGACTCCTCTTTCTCTTCCTCAACTCAACCTTCTTCGATTTCACCGCCGGCTCAGCCGTGGAAGGAGCGTCGCCTCCTCACCAGCCACCATAGCAATGTTAAGCTAGATGTGCTTCCAACTTAAAACTACTTGGTGATAAGTGGAGTGGCTCATCTATCTTATATATTGCTAAGGATCATTTCCAATACCCTATATGGGACATTTATCCCTAATGCGTCCCTTCGAGATGATGACTCTTTCAGCGTCAATCTCAGAATGTTTGGGCAAGGATCGATGGGCCGACTTTGGGCTGGATCGATAATGAATCGGGTTGGACTGCGTGAATCGGTCTCTGATACTATGTTAAGCTAGATGTTCTTCCAACTAAAAACCAATTGGTGATAAGTGGACTGACTCATCTATCTTATATATTGCTAAGGATCCTTTCCAATACCCGATGTGGGACATTTGTCCCTAATAAGCAACAGCTCCACCACCAGATGATAAAGCCCCCATCTTCTCCCTCCCAGTAGCGATCATCCCGTTACTTCGTGATCTTTCACCAGAGAAAATAACAGATCCGTCTTCACCTCGTCAAGTTCAGCAGAAACGGAATCGAAGATGCTCTTCAGGTCATCTTTCTTTGGGCTCTTGTTTCCGCCGAGTTTCGCGAGGAGAAAAGCAGCGATAACCTTCATCGTTTGTCTTCTTCTTCTTCTCTGCAGTTGAAAGACCACCTAGCTGCATCTCCCTCTCTTCTTTGTTCCTTCTTTTCTTTCCTTTATATGATTTTTAATAAGTTAGTGCATGGAAGAAGAGGCAAGTCTGAGACTGGGAGCTGCCGTATCTCATCACCACGGTCACCGTTCTTCAGCACCGGAGAGCCATACCATCACACTAGAGTTTTCATACATCACCGTAAGAGGAATCATGCTATCGGAAGCCATCATTGATGCTCCCGCTGGTGATATACAATGAATTCGAGAAGTTTTGACGTGGAGAGAAGACATACACGAACCAGCTGAGTCGTCTCCTTTGTTACTGTCACCAGCATGCACCACCAGCTGAGTTTCTCCAAACTCTTCTTTTCAACTCGTTGCATCTTGTCGGTGGATCCATGTTCGACATGTCTATGTCTTCACCGAAAGTAATGCTGTTGTATCTCTATGTCATCACTGAAGGTAACTTCGAAGATGAAGAAGATGAAGCTAAAGCTGGGGCCAGTTTGATAATATTTTTACTTATTTTTAATTTATTCATTAAGGTTAATATTGAAATTTTACAGCTTATGAGTCATTAAGATTAATATAGGTTGTCGTAGAATTGTTTTTTAGGCCAAAGGGCCATACTAGATTATCGTCCGGCAAGTTTGGACATTGCCAAAATCAAGATCAGCTTGGAAGTTGTGAATTTAAAATTTTATAGTTTCATATTCAGAATTGTAGAAAAGACATTTGTGGGTAATAAAACTAAGTAGCAAACATATGTGTGTTCTGTGTTCATCACACATGACTATGAAAGATGATAAATATTGGGTGTGAGGAGAGGGTATTAATATTTCATTATTTGGGATCTGGATCACCAAATTTTGGGGAAAATGGTTTTCTTTTTCTTTGACAAACAAACGTTCAATATCGCTAAGTTTTTCCACCACATTCTTCAACTCAATTTTTGTATCTACATATCCCAACTTCTAAGAGCGACTAGCTAAATTCCGCAGTGACCGAGAATTTGTAATCACCAGTATACATAGTCTTCAGTTTTCCAAAGCTCTCAAACAAGAAACGGCAGCTTATATTACATTATACAGTCATATACAGACGCATGCCTACAACATCTACAAAAAAAATCAAAGATTCAAGGAGGATTTTCTAAAACCAACCCAAATATTGATTGTAACCTTAAAAGTATCATCTATATTCAATCAAATGTAAAACCAACTTAAAGGAATGTTAAAAATACGATTTAGTCCTTATGATCAAACAAAGAAACAAACTGCAATTTTACGGTTTTATCCTTCGTAAATCTACTTGTAACAAAAAAAGTTTACATATATGTAGATCTCCTATACAGTCTACTATGTAGACTTATTCTGTAGTCTACATCGTGATTTGATCTATTTAATTCATTTTAAAAATGTATAAAAATAGTTTTTGTGAAATTATTAATTAATCATCAATGTAAAAAATAATATGAAGTTTATAAACTAAGATTGTATATTTGATCAAAAAAATTTGATAAAAAAAAAAACTAAAATTGTATATATTGAACAATTAAAAAAATGTATATTGATTTGGATATTAGTTTTCTAAACTGAAGTGTGCTCGATCGAAAGTTTAACACAATTCCAAAGTGTTCGGTTTTTCAAGCCCATGGCCAACTCTCCCTAGTCCGAGTGGTACGATATTGTCCACTTTGGATCCGTAAATAAAGCCTGCATGGATTTGATTTTGGGTTCCTTCCCAAAATGTCTCGTTCTAATCAGAGTTAGACATCTATATATATACTAAATATTATTTGTCTAAACTTCTAAGGTGAGACTTTGTTTGCATTCACAAAAACCTCCTCTCAAACCAAGTACCACATAAACCCTCAGTTTTCAACATCCAGCGAAACCTGCTACACATCTCGTACTGCCATAATCTCCAACATGACTCTTTACCTAACCATGTTACACCATTAGGATTTATTCATCTAACCCTTGAAGCATCATTAGGACATTCACCACCTAATCCTTGCAGCACCATTAGGAATATCCACCTAATTTTTTTATCGTTATTAGGGAAAGACTTTCGACACAAGCCTCCTGAATCCTTAATGGCAAAAAATTTAAATATGTATATTTTAAATCCGAAATTTATTTACACGAATATCTTATATAATTGTCAATATTTATGAGAAAATAATGTTTTTATAACCATATCAAATGTATGTGTAATAATATATATTTAAATATTCTATATTTTTTTATTTTAATAAAAAGATAATATCTCTAAACCAAGAAATCGTATTTTAGAATACAACATCACGATCCAAGGTCTAATTCTGAAGCTTTGTGATGTCATGAGATTTTTTTGGATGCATTCGAACTTTGCGTTGAATTTGCTATCAATTTATCCTAGTTATTTTTATGTTGTATTAGCTTTTCGTGGTAGATTTGTAAACAATTATCTTCTTAGTTGTGGTTTGGCTTTTTTTTAATTTCAGGAAATTTCGGATCGAAATCCATAATTTTTCTAAACCTGAAACCACAATATGTTTAGTATTATATATCATGTAACTCTATAGAATTTGTCTCCATGTGTCTTGTTCAAAATTATTATTATATGTAATATATTATGTCATTGTAATTAGCATTTAGTTATCTTTTGTCTATGTTGTAGATAAAAGCAGGACAGATTATGGAGCTCTGAGAATTTTGCTCGCATTTTATTTTCTTACATTAATTGCATCTAGGTAGGACACTCTATCAAAGATTTCACAGCTTACTGATGTAACCTCCTATTAAAATACAATTTTCATTGAAATCAAACCTCATGTAAGAACTAGAAACAAATAAACAGAAAATACTAATGAACAAAATTCTCCAAATATTGGTTGCCTTTTATTAGAAATCTTTTAAACAAGTTATACTCTATTCAATCAGATTTACTCGACTTCACAACATGTGAATCGACATTGACCTATTTCTAATCTACCCAACTTTAAACTAACAGCCAAGTTTCCCAACTTGTTCAGGATCCAAAATCTTGTTAAACTTCGACACAATACTGTTTTCGCTCTGCACTAAAAAACCTTGAGATAAACTCTCGAAGTTTGATCCCTTTAACCTCTCGAACCAATCGTCGTTTTAATTTTGATAACTTTAAATTTCATGATTCAATCTTATCTCTAAGCTGCAATCATTATCTCTTGCCAAATCATAATTAATATCTCCAACCAATAAGATAATGCCACGTCATAACACCTTATGACTTGTGCAAACACGAAGCAACTTCCAACACATTTATTTGCAGACTTATGGTCTCAACAATCTCTCCCCATTTCACTGAGTTTTACAACTCAAGCTTACTAGTTAACAATTGCAAAAAACTCCCCCTCAGCTAAGCATCAAACTGAAAAAAATCTTCAATCTTCCCGTGCTTGAGTGACAAAACTCTTTGAAAATCTTCATAATAAATAATGTCTTTGTCACACCTTTTGGAACCCCATCCTGCTCATACCTGGCATAAAGCATTGGTTTCATTAACACGCTTGAGTATTCCTCGAACTACCTCAGTATTAACCCATCTTCGGTTGACATTTGAACATCCCAATTTTTCTGAACATGCGCTACTTTGCACACAAGCTCTTGAACAGCCTCCTTGCATTTGGAATACAAATCTGATTCTGCAATCCATTCATTACCATAGCTTTTTGGCTCAACATAAAATTTGCTTTCACTCTAAGCCTTCTTGATATTGTTGATTAGCTCATAGCAGAATCGATGAGTATGTCCAAGTTTTCCACAAGAGTAACATTCATTGTTGAGTCTATGTTCTCCAGCCTTCTTTGACTTAATCTTGCTTTCCAAAGCATAACAGTATCTATGTATGTGTCCAGGTTTCCCACAGAAGTAGCAGCCTTGTTTGACCTTCTAATTTTTCTGTTCAACGAGTACTTTATGGCTTGAACAGGTTTGATGCGATTCAACCTCCTTTGGTATTATATCAGAAATTGGTTCAGCACGAACGAAATTGGCGAGACATGCTTGATTTTTCCACTGCTAGAGCTTGACACACGATTGCCTATGTATCCAAGACCCCAATTCTGTTTTGCAAACTGTCCCATGGCAAGAAGAGTATCCAAATCCTTTGTTCCTTTGCTTAACATCCTGATCTTGTTGTTTCCATTCAAATTATGCTCAAGATTTCTGCTTTTCTCCTTTTCTTTTGACAAAAGGTCTGATAACCTATTTATCTTTTATTCCAATACACATGTATTTTCGTGTCCGGCTTCTGTCTGCTTGGGCAACCCGTTATCCTTCGTTGAACATGTTGACGTCTCTAGCTTCAATGTTGTAGGCTTTTCCATCTTTATTATATTAATCTGAGCTTTAATTAGCGTCTTGTTCTTCAGTAGGTTCAGATTCTCGTTGCTCAATTCAACCCAACTATCCTAGAGCTTACGATATTCAGCTTTCACATCTATCTTTCAATCACTATCTGAATCAGAATCCAGCTCAAGCTCTTCATCATTTTCTTTCCCAATAAGAGCTACAAGACTAAGCTTTTCATCACTTCTCTTCTAATGATATGGACGTTCAACCTCAGATTGTCTCTTGCACACATCATGGCACTGACAATCACATGTTTGACAACCTTTACTAGCACAACCTTCAGGTGAGTTAGAGTTCCTTCTCTGCTTTTTATCAAATTTCTTTAAAGCCTCCTTGAAATTTTGTGTCAGCAATCCAACACACTCGTCCAATTTTTGATTTAGACTTTCATGAAGTGACCGAAATCTATCAATTTCCTTCTCAGCAGCAAAAAGTGTTTCTTTTCCTATCTTGGTTGGACAAGAAGTTATTTCCGTATCTCCAGCTTTAAGAATCACAACCAACTGTGAAAACTTCATCTCATCTGTATTTTTCCAACCTTGAACAATGCCTTATAGGATGCAAATTTTTCTGGAAGACATCTTATCAGCTTTTGACCAGTTTCTTATCCTTAAAGTTCTTACCAAGGACAATTGCTTCATTTGCAATAGAACTCAGCTTTGAGCTAAAGCTCGTGATAGATTCTTCTTCCGCCACTCTCAAAATCTCGAACAGGGAGGCCAAATAATCTAGTCTTGCTCTTTTAACAGTAGACGTTCCCTCATAGTATTCCACCAGCATATCCCATGCATCCTTGGCTGAACAACATCCTTACACGAGTTTAAACTGATGGGAACTAATGGCGTTAAAGATCTCTGATAGCGCATTTGCATTGAGTCTTGATGCAGTCTTTTTTGTCTTTGTCCACTTGTTTTGAGGTTAAGGTATCTCCTCATCCTCTTCAGTAAAGACTGCTGGATCTGTCCATCCTATTTCAACCGCTGTCCAGACATCTTCTTCAATCCCTTTGAGTTGGTGTCTCATGCGTACCTTCCAGTGCCCAAAGTTGTTTTCATCTAACATGAGTGATTTATGAGCCTCCACACACTCTGTTGTTTCCATGTTCGCTGCAGGACCTCAAACTGTTATAGATATCTAGATCTAGGTAGGTGACCTGCTCTGATACCAATTGTAAGAACTAGGAACACAGAAACAGAAAATACTAATGAACAAAATTCTACAAATATCGGTTGTCTTTTATTAGAAATCTTTTAAACAAGTTACACTCTGTTCAATCAGATTTACTCGACTTCACAACATGTGAATCGACACTGATCAATTTCTAATCTACCCAACCTTAAACTAACAACCAAGTTTCCCGACTTGTTCAGCATCCAAAATCTTGTTCAACTTCGACACAACACTGTTTTCTCTCTGCACTCAAAAACCCTGAGACAAACTCTCAAAGCTTGACCCCTTTAACCTCTCGAGCCAATCGTCGTTTTAATTTTGATAACTTTAAATCTCATGATTCAACCTTATCTCTAAGCTGCAATAATTATATCTTGCCAAATCATAATTAATATCTCCAACCAATAAGATAACGCTACGTCATAACACCTCATGACTTGTGCAACCACAAAGCAACGTCCAACACATTTATTTCCGGACTTATGGTCTCAACACCTCATACACCCGAGAGTAATGTCTCACGATCTCCCATGTCAGAGAAACCCAAAACCCATTTGGAAGATCCGATTCTTCCGGATTAAGTGCAATTGTAAACCACCTTCAATTGTCTCAAAACTGAGATTAAAATAAAATCTCTTCTTCGTAGATTAAAATAAAATCTCTTCTTCGTAGTCATTTTTGAAAGAAAAAAATTAGACATTGTTAATTAATTAGGTTGGTTCATCCAATACACCTATTTAGTTTAATTTGGTATGTTGTTAATGAAATGGTCCAATATGACTTTTGTATAATAGATAAAAAATAAGAATCTAAATTAATAGATTAGATTAGATATGATAATTAATGACTTAAAATAAATCAAACAAAAAAAGTAATTATACCATCTAAATATAAATAAAACATTGTCTCATTTAAAAAATCATAACTATAGTAAAATCCTATATTAGCAAACATCACATGGAAAATAATGGTTCACACAAAATATATAACCAACCCTTAAAGCTAACCTAATATCAATTTAAACATTTACGAAGGCAATCCTTGTGAGACCCTAATTTTATTATATAGTAGAGCTTGACCCGCATATCCGTGCGGGTGTTTAATACATTTTTAGTTTTTATTTTAGTACTAATCAACGTAATTGTTTAAGTACCGGTTATAGATTTATACGTTATTCATTTTTGGCATTTTTTTGCCTTGTTCAATACTTCTCATCTTTATAAATGATCAGATTGTGTTTATCTTTTTGTGGGTTACTGTTTTTATTCATTTTGTTTTAATAAATATTAAAATGTAACATGTTTTGAGTAAAGAATAAAATAGAAGAGAAAAGAGGAATTTGTGTGTCTTATTCCATGAATAATGAACTCCTTATATAGTGATACAATGAGAGAGTTTAGCTTGGAGACCAAGTACAAGTAAATCTTGGTGAGCAAGACTTCCTATAATCGACATCACAATAAATGTAAATATAACACTTTCCCTTGATGTCTATTATGCGCGTAAGATGCCGCTCATTAAAAACCTCACCAGGAAAATCCAATGGGAAAAACCAAGGTTAAGGGAAAAAGAGTGCAGCGCGCAATTACTTCCCCTCATGTGTACAGACGTCAAGATCCTTGAGACGACGTAATCCGATAAGATGAACCAACTTCTTGAAAGTAGCAGTGGGTAGCGCCTTGGTGAATAAGTCAGCCAGATTTTCACTTGAACGAACTTGAACAACACGAACATCGCCATTTTCTGTAAATCATGAGTGAAAAAGAATTTCGGTACAATGTACTTTGTCCTGTCTCCTTTGATGTATCCATCTTTGAGTTGAGTGATGCATGCAGCATTGTCCTCATACATGACTGTTGGGGCTCCTTTTCCCGTAGATAGACCACAATTTTCTCGTATATGTTGAATGACTGATCTTAACCATACACACTCGCGACTAGCTTCATGAATGGCTAAAATCTCTGCGTGGTTGGAAGAAGTAGCTGCAATGGTTTGCTTCATCGAACGCCAAAAGATAGCAATTCCACCACAAGTAAACACATATCCTGTTTGTGATCTAGCATTGTGGGGATCATACATGTACCCAGCATCTGCAAAACCAATCAAATCTTCTGTTGATAGATTAGGAAAGAATATACCCATGTCTTTCGTACCTTAGAGGTAACGAAGTATATGTTTTATCCCATTCCAATGCCTACGAGTTGGGAATGAACTAAACATTGCCAATAGATTCACTGCAAATGATATATCAGGTCTTGTTTGACTGGCAAGATACATTAATGCCCCTATTACACTTAAGTATGGTACTTCAGGACCAAGAACCTCTTCATCCTTTTCTCTAGGGCGGAAGGGATATTTATTCACATCGAGTGATCTTACAACCATTGGACTACTCAAAGGATGTGCTTGATCCATAGAAAATCGTTTAGCCACCTTTTTTGTGTAAGTTTCTTGATGCACTAAGATTCCATTCTTGAGGTGCTCAATTTGTAGTCACAAACAAAATCTTGTTTTTCCTAGATCCTTCATCTCAAATTCTTTCTTCAAGTATTCTATTGTATGTGAGATCTCTTCAGGAGTTCCAATGATGTTCAAATCATTAACATACACTGCAATGATAACATATATTTTTTCAAATCTCTTTATAAAGATGCATGGACTGATAGGATCGTTTTTATAGCCTTCTTTCAACAAGTACTCACTTAGACGATTATACCACATACGTCCTGACTGTTTCAGTCCATAAAGAGATCGATTTAACTTTATGCTATAACTTTCTCGAGAATTAGAATTTTATGCTTCAGGCAGTTTAAATCCTTCACGGACTTTCATGTAAATATCAGTATCCAGTGGGCCATATAAGTAAGCTGTGATTACATCCATTAAGTGTAAATCAAGTCCTTCTTTTATCGCCAGACTGATAAGGAACCTGAATGTAGTAGCATCCACCACAGGAGAGTATGTTTCCTCATAATAAATTCCCGGGTATTTGTGAAAATCCTTGAGCAACTAAACGTGCTTTGTATCTCACAATCTCACCGTTTTCATTTCTCTTTCGTACAAAAGCCCATTTATAACCCACTGGTTTCACACCTTTAGGTGTACGGACTACATGTTCAAACACTGTTCTCTTTGCAAAAGATTTTAATTCAGCATCTATTGCTTCTTTCCATTTTGGCCAATCACTTCTTCGTGTACACTCTTCAATAGATTTTGGTTCATGATCCTCGTCCATAAGATCAACTGCTACTTTGTATGCAAAATTAT
>NW_026616136.1:0-29783 GCF_000801105.2 Raphanus sativus
GGCTAATCTGAATCATCTGGATAGAAAGTGGGATATCTTCTTACTTCACAATCCTATGAGATTTATTAAATTCCTGGTTATTCTCCACTGATTAGTGGTTCCCAATCAAGCTTCTTAACATAGTGGTTCATCCTGGTTTGATAAGAATCATGAAGATAATGGCATATGTCCGAACAGCTAATCTGGAATCATCTGCATAGAAGGTGGGATAATCTTCTTGCTCACAACACTTATGAGATTTATTCACTTCCTGGTTATTCTCCACTGATTAGTGGTTTCCAAATAAAGCTTCTTAGATCGTGGTTCAATCCTGGTTTGATAAGAATCATGAAGATAATGGCATATGTCCGAACATGCTAATCTGGAATCATCTGGATAGAAAGTGGGATATCTTCTTACTCAAAACTCCTATGAGATTTATTCAAACTTCCTGGTTATTCTCACTGAATAGTGGTCCAAATAAAGCTTCTTAGATCGTGGTTCATCCTGGTTTGATAATAATCATGAAGATATTGCCATATGTCCGAACAGGCTAATCTGGAATCATCTGGATAGAAAGTGGAATATCTTCTTACTCACAACTCCTATGAGATTAATTCAACTTCCTGGTTATTCTCCACTGATTAGTGGTTCAAAAATAAAGCTTCTTAGATCGTGGTTCATCCTGCTTGATAAGAATCATGAAGATAATGGCATATGTCCGAACAGGCTAATCTGGAATCATCTGGATTAGAAAGTGGGATATCTTCTTGCTCACAACACTAATGAGATTTATTCAACTTTCTGGTTATTCTCCACTGATTAGTGGTTCCAAATAAAGCTTCTTAGATCGTGGTTCATCCTGGTTTGATAAGAATCATGAAGATATTGCTATATGTCCAAACAGGCTAATCTGGAATCATCTGGATAGAAAGTGGGATATCTTCTTACTCACAACACTAATGAGATTTATTCAACTTCCTGGTTATTCTCCACTCATTAGTGGTTTCAAATAAAGCTTCTTAGATCGCGGTTCATCCTGGTTTGATAATAATCATGAAGATATTGCCATATGTCCGAACAGGCTAATCTGGAATCATCTGGATAGAAAGTGGGATATCTTCTTGCTCCACAACACTAATGAGATTTATTCAACTTCCTGGTTATTCTCCACTGATTAGTGGTTTCAAATAAAGCTTCTTAGATTGTGGTTCATCCTGGTTTGATAATAATCATGAAGATATTGCCATATGTCCGAACAGGCTAATCTGGAATCATCTGGATAGAAAGTGGGATACTCTTCTTACTCACAACTCCTATGAGATTTATTCAATTTCCTGGTTATTCTCCACTGAATAGTGGTTCCCAATCAAGCTTCTTAGATCGTGGTTCATCCTGGTTTGATAAGAATCATGAAGATAATGGCATATGTCCGAACAGGCTAATCTGGAATCATCTGGATAGAAGGTGGGATATCTTCTTGCTCAAAACTAATGAGATTTATTCAACTTCCTGGTTATTCTCCACTGAATAGTGGTTCCAAATAAAGCTTCTTAGATCGTGGTTCATCCTGGTTTGATAAGAATCATGAAGATATTGCCATATGTCCGAACAGGCTAATCTGGAATCATCTGGATAGAAAGTGGATATCTTCTTACTTCACAACTCCTATGAGATTTATTCAACTTCCTGGTTATTCTCCACTGATTAGTGGTTCCAAATAAAGCTTCTTAGATCGTGGTTCATCCTGGTTTGATAAGAATCATGAAGATATTGCCATATGTCCGAACAGGCTAATCTGGAATCATCTGGATAGAAAGTGGGATATCTTCTTACTCACAACTCCTATGATTTATTCAACTTCCTGGTTATTCTCCACTGATTAGTGGTTCCAAATAAAGCTTCTTAAATCGTGGTTCAATCCTGGTTTGATAAGAATCATGAAGATAATGGCATATGTCCGAACATGCTAATCTGAAATCATCTGGATAGAAAGTGGGATATCTTCTTACTCACAACTCCTATGAGATTTATTCAACTTCCTGGTTATTCTCCACTGATTAGTGGTTCCAAATAAAGCTTCTTAATCGTGGTTCATCCTGGTTTGATAAGAATCATGAAGATATTGCCATATGTCCGAACAGGCTATCTGGAATCATCTGGATAGAAAGTGGGATATCTTCTTACTCACAACTCCTATGAGATTTATTCAACTTCCTGGTTATTCTCCACTGATTAGTGGTTCCAAATAAAGCTTCTTAGATCGTGGTTCATCCTGGTTTGATAAGAATCATGAAGATATTGCCATATGTCCGAACAGGCTAATCTGGAATCATCTGGATAGAAAGTGGGATATCTTCTTACTCACAACTCTATGAGATTTATTCAACTTCCTGGTTATTCTCCACTGATTAGTGGTTCCAATCAAGCTTCTTAACATATTGTTCATCCTGGTTTGATAAGAATCATGAAGATAATGGCATATGTCCGAACAGGCTAATCTGGAATCATCTGGATAGAAAGTGGGATATCTTCTTGCTCACAACTCCTATGAGATTTATTCAACTTCCTGGTTATTCTCCACTGATTAGTGGTTCCAAATAAAGCTTCTTAGATCGTGGTTCATCCTGGTTTGATAAGAATCATGAAGATAATGGCATATGTCCGAACAGGCTAATCTGGAATCATCTGGATAGAAGGTGGGATATCTTCTTGCTCACAACACTTATGAGATTTATTCAACTTCCTGGTTATTCTCCACTGATTAGTGGTTCCAAAAAGCTTCTTAGATCGTGGTTCATCCTGGTTTGATAAGAATCATGAAGATATTGCCATATGTCCGAACAGGCTAATCTGGAATCATCTGGATAGAAAGTGGGATATCTTCTTACTCACAACTCCTATGAGATTTATTCAACTTCCTGGTTATTCTCCACTGATTAGTGGTTCCAAATAAAGCTTCTTAGATCGTGGTTCATCCTGGTTTGATAAGAATCATGAAGATAATGGCATATGTCCGAACAGGCTAATCTGGAATCATCTGGATAGAAGGTGGGATATCTCTTGCTCACAACACTTATGAGATTTATTCAACTTCCTGGTTATTCTCCACTGATTAGTGGTTCCAAATAAAGCTTCTTAGATCGTGGTTCATCCTGGTTTGATAAGAATCATGAAGATATTGCCATATGTCCGAACAGGCTAATCTGGAATCATCTGGATAGAAAGTGGGATATCTTCTTACTCACAACTCCTATGAGATTTATTCAACTTCCTGGTTATTCTCCACTGATTAGTGGTTCCAAATAAAGCTTCTTAGATCGTGGTTCATCCTGGTTTGATAAGAATCATGAAGATAATGGCATATGTCCGAACAGGCTAATCTGGAATCATCTGGATAGAAAGTGGGATATCTTCTTGCTCACAACACTTATGAGATTTATTCAACTTCCTGGTTATTCTCCACTGATTAGTGGTTCCAAATAAAGCTTCTTAGATCGTGGTTCATCCTGGTTTGATAAGAATCATGAAGATATTGCCATATGTCCGAACAGGCTAATCTGGAATCATCTGGATAGAAAGTGGGATATCTTCTTACTCACAACTCCTATGAGATTTATTCAACTTCCTGGTTATTCTCCACTGATTAGTGGTTCCAAATAAAGCTTCTTAGATCGTGGTTCATCCTGGTTTGATAAGAATCATGAAGATATTGCCATATGTCCGAACAGGCTAATCTGGAATCATCTGGATAGAAAGTGGGATATCTTCTTACTCACAACTCCTATGAGATTTATTCAACTTCCTGGTTATTCTCCACTGATTAGTGGTTCCAAATAAAGCTTCTTAGATCGTGGTTCATCCTGGTTTGATAAGAATCATGAAGATAATGGCATATGTCCGAACAGGCTAATCTGGAATCATCTGGATAGAAGGTGGGATATCTTCTTTGCTCACAACACTTATGAGATTTATTCAACTTCCTGGTTATTCTCCACTGATTAGTGGTTCCAAATAAAGCTTCTTAGATCGTGGTTCATCCTGGTTTGATAAGAATCATGAAGATATTGCCATATGTCCGAACAGGCTAATCTGGAATCATCTGGATAGAAAGTGGGATATCTTCTTACTCACAACTCCTATGAGATTTATTCAACTTCCTGGTTATTCTCCACTGATTAGTGGTTCCAAATAAAGCTTCTTAGATCGTGGTTCATCCTGGTTTGATAAGAATCATGAAGATATTGGCATATGTCCGAACAGGCTAATCTGGAATCATCTGGATAGAAAGTGGGATATCTTCTTACTCACAACTCCTATGAGATTTATTCAACTTCCTGGTTATTCTCCACTGATTAGTGGTTCCAAATAAAGCTTCTTAGATCGTGGTTCATCCTGGTTTGATAAGAATCATGAAGATATTGCCATATGTCCGAACAGGCTAATCTGGAATCATCTGGATAGAAAGTGGGATATCTTCTTACTCACAACTCCTATGAGATTTATTCAACTTCCTGGTTATTCTCCACTGATTAGTGGTTCCAAATAAAGCTTCTTAGATCGTGGTTCATCCTGGTTTGATAAGAATCATGAAGATAATGGCATATGTCCGAACAGGCTAATCTGGAATCATCTGGATAGAAGGTGGGATATCTTCTTGCTCACAACACTAATGAGATTTATTCAACTTCCTGGTTATTCTCCACTGATTAGTGGTTCCAAATAAAGCTTCTTAGATCGTGGTTCATCCTGGTTTGATAAGAATCATGAAGATATTGGCATATGTCCGAACAGGCTAATCTGGAATCATCTGGATAGAAAGTGGGATATCTTCTTACTCACAACTCCTATGAGATTTATTCAACTTCCTGGTTATTCTCCACTGATTAGTGGTTCCAAATAAAGCTTCTTAGATCGTGGTTCATCCTGGTTTGATAAGAATCATGAAGATAATGGCATATGTCCGAACAGGCTAATCTGGAATCATCTGGATAGAAAGTGGGATATGTAAGACCCGAACCTGGATCCCAGAGACCCAACTGATCCGCGGCCTTAACCTAAACATCTAAGTGCAATTGGCCGGTTTATGTCCAAATATTCTAAGTCATTTTCAAGTGATCTGAGGTTCATATACAAATCATAAGCAATGCGGAAGCTAAAGTAAACATTCATTTTATTAATATAAACCATGTGATCCATACAATGTAGTAATATCAATCAGTTTGCACAATAGGCTTTCATAAGTTCCATACTATCTAAACACACATCACACATCCATCCTTGGCTTGAGTCTTCACAGCTCCTTGGCTTGCCCACGATCCTGACCAGATCCTGCAATCATATAAAACCCATCAAATACACAATCAAACCGATATCCTAGCAACAAGTCTAGCAATGCATGGTTAAGTCCCTTAGAACTAGTTTCTGTCCCAAACCTTGACCCACTCGGATAGGCCTCTAAAAATTATACAAACATCATGATCAATCATGATAATTCACAACTAAGAGAATGGTCAGGTCAGATCCCACAGAACAGGTCCGGATCATACCGATCTCACCCTAGACCCGCCCCCATGGCCCTAACTTACCACCTCTATATCAGTGATATAAAATTATCCTTTCACCATGATAATTCATGATAAATCCCAGTTAAGAGATATATGAAGTCAGAATCCCCAAACCTCAACCGGAAGTCAGGAGATCCAACCTTACATGCCCAACCAAGGCCATTGAGAGATTACACTATCCTATCCATGCCTTGAGGGTCCGACCATGAGTTTAAACCCATGGACAACATCAATATATATAATAAAAGAGATAGATTGACAGAGAAGGGAGAACAGATGCAACCAACATCACTTGGTCCATGCGGACCATCCATCCGGACCCATGGATCATGGCGATGGTAAATGGTTAGCATCACTAACCTTAGGAGTGGCCGACGATGGGTTCTGATCCTTCCCACTAGCCTTCTCGGTTCCTCTTGTATCCATCTTCACAGGGTTCCTTCCCACAACTCTTCCTTGGTCGCCGGTCAAGAACAAATCACCACCACACTCACACGGCCAACAAGTAAAACCGCCGGTCTCTTTCTCTCTTGGATTCTCTGGCAATTTTGGCAGAGTTTCCCCTCTTGTCTGATCAATAAATCAATGACCAGAGCCCTCTATTTATAGAGGAAGGGTCCGCCAACTGCTTTTGGGCGAACCGGTGCGAAGATTGGCCGAATGGGCGTATGTGGGAATCAACTCATCCCTTTGGCCAACCGCCTCTCAACCGCCATCCCAACTGCTTCTTTTCATCGATCAGCATCAGCTAGCACTTGACCAAGTGTCTAGTTGCACCACCAGCTCACTTGGCCTCACCGGTCCGCACCACCATCCCACCGGACCATAACCGCTCATGGTCCGGTCACACCATCTCAACTCCTAACACTCTCCAAGCTGAGATGAGCTGACCACTACTGTCACCAGCTGAGTGAGCTAGCACTCCAGCTACTGGAGCTGACCAGAACTCTTGTGAGCTACTGTGAGCTCCCTCACACTTCTTCTTAGCTGCCCGAGCTTGTTTCACACTCCGGCCAGCTGTCTAAACCTTGTCCAGCTTCCTTAAGCTTGAACCTTCCTTGCCTTGGTTAAGTTTCAGCTTCTGATACACTTAACCCACTCCAGGGACCATGATACGCCTTGTCTTAGGTCATTAGACCTGATTTGGTGCATCTCCTCGCACCATGGTCCATGCGGCCGATCCTATCTAGGATCGGGGACATGACAAGTCTCCCCCACTTGATAGGGATTCGTCCTCGAATCCAGACCAAGTGCATCTTCACTAACATACTGATCATACCACTCAGGGTACTCAGCCTTCATCCTTGCCTCAGTTTCCCAAGTGATAATGTCCTTTCCATTGCTCTCCCACACTACCTTGATCTAGGTACTGTCTTCTTCCTTGTTGCCTTCTCCGCCCTATCTATGATTCGAACCGGCCTTGTCTCTAAGGTTAGGTTCTTACCAAGATCTTTGGGAATCTCAGGCAACACCACATCCTGTTCGGATAGGCACTTCCTTAGTTGGGACACATGGAACACATTGTGATATGCATCCATTGCTGATGGCAAATCCAACTTGTATGCCACTGCGCCCACCCCTCTCTGTGATCCTGAATGGACCCAAGTATCTAGGATCCAGTTTCCTTCTTCCAGAAACCCTGGTTCCTGCCTCTGAAGGTAATCATCTTGAGATACACTAGGTCACCAACCTGGCTCTGATACCAACTTGTAAGACCCGAACCTGGATCCCAAGACCCAACTGATCCGCGGCCTAACCTAAACATCTAAAGTGCAATTGGCCGGTTTATGTCCCAAATAATTCTAAGTCATTTTCAAGTGATCTGAGGTTTCATATACAAATCATAAAGCAATGCGGAAGCTAAAGTAAACATTCATTTTATTAATATAAACCATGTGATCCATACAATGTAGTAATATCAATCAGTTTGCACAATAGGCTTTCATAAGTTCCATACTATCTAAACACACATCACACATCCATCCTTGGCTTGAGTCTTCACAGCTCCTTGGCTTGCCCACGATCCTGACCAGATCCTGCAATCATATAAAACCCCATCAAATACACAATCAAACTGATATCCTAGCAACAAGTCTAGCAATGCATGGTTAAGTCCCTTAGAACTAGTTTTTGTCCCAAACCTTGACCCACTCGGATAGGCCTCTAAAAATTATACAAACATCATGATAAATCATGATAATTCACA
The DNA here is from genome assembly GCF_000801105.2 of Raphanus sativus. Taxonomy (NCBI): domain Eukaryota; kingdom Viridiplantae; phylum Streptophyta; class Magnoliopsida; order Brassicales; family Brassicaceae; genus Raphanus; species Raphanus sativus. The sequence goes on from NW_026616136.1 coordinate 7,753, forward strand.
ACTAAGAGAATGGTCAGGTCAGATCCCACAGAACAGGTCCGGATCATACCGATCTCACCCTAGACCCGCCCCCATGGCCCTAACTTACCACCTCTATATCAGTGATAGAAAATTATCCTTTCACCATAATAATTCATGATAAATCCCAGTTAAGAGATATATGAAGTCAGAATCCCCAAACCTCTACCGGAAGTCAGAGATCCAACCTTACATGCCCAAACCAAGGCCATGGAGAGATTACACTATCCTATCCATGCCTTGAGGGTCCGACCATGAGTTTAAACCCACGGACAACATCAATATATATATAAAAGAGATAGATTGACAGAGAAGGGAGAACGGATGCAACCAACATCACTTGGTCCATGCGGACCATCCATCCGGACCCATGGATCATGGCGATGGTAAATGGTTAGCATCACTAACCTTAGGAGTGGCCGACGATGGGTTCTGATCCTTCCCACTAGCCTTCTCGGTTCCTCTTGTATCCATCTTCACACGGTTCCTTCCCACAACTCTTCCTTGGTCGCCGGTCAAGAACAAATCACCACCACACTCACACGGCCAACAAGTAAAACCGCCGGTCTCTTTCTCTCTTGGATTCTCTGGCAATTTTGGCAGAGTTTCCCCTCTTGTCTGATCAATAAATCGATGACCAGAGCCCTCTATTTATAGAGGAAGGGTCCGCCAACTGCTTTTGGGCGAACCGGTGCGAAGATTGGCCGAATGGGCGCATGTGGGAATCAACGCATCCCTTTGGCCCAACCGCCTCTCAACCGCCATCCCAACTGCTTCTTTTCATCGATCAGCATCAGCTAGCACTTGACCAAGTGTCTAGTTGCACCACCAGCTCACTTGGCCTCACCGGTCCGCACCACCATCCCACCGGACCATAACCGCTCATGGTCCGGTCACACAATCTCAACTCCTAACACTCCTCCAAGCTGAGTTGAGCTGACCACTACTGTCACCAGCTGAGTGAGCTAGCACTCCAGCTACTGGAGCTGATCAGAACTCTTGTGAGCTACTGTGAGCTCCCTCACTCTTCATCCTAGCTGCCCGAGCTTGATTCACACTTCGGCCAGCTGTCTAAACCCTTGTCCAGCTTTCTTAAGCTTGAACCTTCCTTGCCTTGGTTAAGTTTCAGCCTTCTGATACCCTTAACCCACTTCCCGGACCATGATACGCCTTGTCTTAGGTCATTAGACCTGATTTGGTGCATCACCTCGCACCATGGTCCATCCGGCCGATCCTATCTAGGATCGGGGACGTGACATTGCCTCCCACCAAGCGCTTGTTTTCTGTCACTAGCTTGACTTCAATGAACCGATTAGGCTTGAGGGGGATCGCTTAAGGGTATCTCTACACCATCAGCGATTGTTGTGTCAGCAAGATATGGCTTGAGACGCTGAACATTGACAACAAATTCTCCTCCTCTTGTGTCCAGCAACACAACAGCTCCGTAAGGGCTAACCTCCTTAATGGTGAAAGGTCCAGACCATCTAGATTTAAGCTTTCCAGGGAACAGCTTAACCCGTGAATTGAAGAGTAAGACCTGATCGTTCGGAGCAAAGCTTCTGCTGATGATCCGCTTGTCGTGGAACGCCTTGGTTTTTTCCTTGTAGATCTTAGAACTCTCATAGGCCAGATGCCTGATCTCCTCCAACTCGTGGATCTGAATGGTTCGCCTCTCCTTGGCAGGTTTGATGTCGAAGTTGAGTAGTTTGACAGCCCAAGCCGCCTTGTACTCAAGCTCTACAGGTAGGTGGCACGCCTTGCCATAGACCAGATGATAGGGGGTGGTCCCTAAAGGGGTCTTGTAGGCTGTTCTGTACGCCCAGAGAGCATCGTCAAGCTTAAGGGACCAATCCTTGCGGGTGGTGTTGACAGTCTTCTGGAGGATGTTCTTGATCTCTCTGTTGGAAACTTCCACTTGACCACTTGTTTGAGGATGATAGGCGGTTACAACCTTGTGTTTGACACCATTTTTGCTCAGCAATCCTTGGAACAACTTGTTGATAAAGTGAGTTCCACCATCGCTTATAACCACTCTAGGCACTCCAAATCTTGGAAAGATGATGGAGGTGAACATCTTGGTTACAACTCGCGCATCATTGGTTGGACTAGCAACCGCTTCCACCCACTTGGAGACATAGTCCACAGCAACTAGGATGTACTCATTCTTGTGAGAGACTGGGAAAGGTCCCATGAAGTCGATCCCCCAGCAATTGAACACTTCAACTTCCAAGATGTAGTTCTGAGGCATCTCGTTTCTCTTGCTTATACTCCCCATCCTTTGGCATGAATTGCATCGAGATATGAAGGCGTGAGCATCTCTGAACATAGTGGGCCACCAGAAACCGGCTTGGAGGATCTTGGAAACAGTCTTGAAGGTGGCAAAGTGACCAGCATATGAGGAACCATGGCAGTGGTGAAGGATCCCTGGAATATCAGCCTCTGGAACACATCTCCTGAAGATCCCATCCTTGCCTTGCCGATAGAGGTAAGGCTCATTCCAGAAGTAGTGCCTTGCCTCCCTTAGAAATTTCCTCTTCTCATTCCCAGTGAACCTCAAAGGCTCTTTCTCAGCTGCCAAAAAGTTGGCAATCTCAGCAAACCATGGAAGGTTCGGGTACTCCTTCTGGATCACAGCAACAAATGCTCCTTCTACGCGGGAACAGTCCTTGATGGCAGGTGACGACTGCTCCATGTTGCGCAGACCAATCGCATTGACGTACTCCATCGGTTGTTCTACATCAAGAATTGTCTCATCTGACACTTTCATCCTGGAGAGATGATCTGCTACTCCATTATCAACCCCCTTCTTGTCTCTTATCTCTAGATCAAACTCTTGGAGCAGGAGAATCCATCTTAAAAGCCGCGGTTTAGCATCCTTCTTCGTGAGTAGGTACTTGAGAGCAGCGTGGTCTGTGTGCACAATCACCTTTGAGCCAACCAGATAGGACCTGAACTTCTCAAAAGCGAACACGATGGCAAGGAGCTCCTTCTCTGTGGTTGCGTATCGGCACTGAGCTTCATCTAAGGTTCTACTTGCATAGTAGATCACGTGAAGCTTCTTGTCTTTACGCTGTCCAAGGACTGCTCCCACTGCAAAATCACTTGCATCTGTCATTATCTCAAAAGGGAGATCCCAGTCTGGAGGTTGGACAACTGGTGCACTGACTAGGGCTCCCGTGATCATGTGGAATGCGGCTAAGCAGTCGCTGTCGAAGGAAAATTGAGCTTCCTTGCAGAGCAACCGAGTGAGTGGTCTCGCGATCTTAGAGAAGTAATGGATGAACCTTCTATAGAAACCAGCGTGTCCCAAGAAACTCCTGATTCCCTTCACTGAAGTTGGTGGTTGCAGACTCATCATGACCTCGATCTTGGCCTTGTCCACCTCAATGCCTTTCTCTGATATTTTGTGTCCCAGAACAATCCCATCCCTGACCATGAAGTGGCATTTCTCCCAGTTCAGCACCAGATGCTTCTCCTCGCATCGCTTCAGCACCCTGCACAAATTTGACAAACAGACATGAAAGGAGCTTCCATAGACGCTGAAATCGTCCATGAAAACCTCCATTATGTCTTCGATCAGATCAGTAAAAATCGACATCATGCATCGCTGGAAGGTCGCTGGAGCATTGCACAAGCCGAAGGGCATCCTCCTGTATGCATATGTTCCATAAGGGCATGTGAATGTCGTCTTCTCCTGATCATCTGGGTGGATGGGAATCTGAAAGAAACCTGAATAACCATCTAAAAAGCAATAGTAAGGGTGGTTAGCCAATCTCTCAAGCATTTGATCAATAAAAGGAAGTGGGAAGTGATCCTTACTAGTCGCAGCATTCAACTTACGAAAATCAATGCACATGCGATGACCAGTAACTGTTCTAGTGGGGATCAATTCATTCTTTTCATTGGTTATCACAGTGATCCCACCCTTATTAGGTACTACATGCACAGGACTAACCCACTTACTATCAGAGATCGCATAGATCACACCTGCTTCTAGAAGTTTCATTATCTCTTTCTTTACAACATCTTTTAGATTTGGGTTTAACCTCCTCTGATGTTCTACAGAAGTCATCGATTCATCTTCCAGGTGTATTCTATGCATGCACAGATCAGGTGAAATGCCAGGTATGTCAGCTAGAGAATAACCCAAAGCCTTACGATATTTTCTCAGCTCACACAAAAGCAGAGCAGTCTCTGCATTGTTCAGGTCAGCATTCACAATGACAGGATAAGTGGAGTTGGGTCCAAGAAATGCATACCTGAGTCCCTTGGGAAGGGATTTGAGCTCTACCTTTGGAGCTTTCAGCTCGCACCATGAGTCATCGGTCTGAGCTGCCGGAACAGACGGGTTCTGGGGCGCGGTTGTTCCAGTCGCTGTGCTGGACTCACTGTAACACCCCCGAACCGTCCTAGACATAGGTCGAACCACCGGCCAACAATCAAACAAGAACATGACCGACGGAGCGACCAACGCCAAGGGTTGGAGATGAAAGGCCAACCGGCCAGCCAACAATCAAACAAGAACATGACTGACCGTCCAACCCAACACCATGGTCCGGAAGCGCTACATGACGAGCTAGGGACGATCCAGTCAGTGCCACAGAATTTACTCCGCAACTTAGACCAGTTCATCCACTAACACGTCCCGCTAACTAAAGGCATAAGGCTTTGCAACCCGTACCCGAAGTTAACGTTTTCTGTTAGATCGATGCCTAAGGCTTTTCAACCCGTACAACGACCTAACGTTGTGTTAGACCGGACTAGTCAAATATCAGAGTACTCATGAAGCGCATATAAAACAATTGCTTTATTAATTTAAAGAAATATTCATACAGCAAAATAATTCAAGACTGGCGCCCGGCCTAATGCCCAATCGAGTCAACTAAACGCAAATCAAAAATACCGTTTAACAAAAGGCAAGCAAATCTACACCGGTGGTCCTAACGTCCAGCACCAAGCTATCCGATCGTCCTACTAAAGAAACCTGCAAAAAGGACAACGGAGATGGATGAGTAACCTAATGTTACTCAGTGAGCTGGCTACCTCTACCCCAACCTAAAACTAACCCAGACAACCCAAAATAACAATCAATATAGCCTTAGCAAGAAATCTAAACTAAGGCTACACAAACTGTTACTGAGTTAGACATGGCCTCCTACAATTGCCTAACTTCGAGTAACAGGACCCTGCATGAAAAACAAGTCAACAACCAATCCCTTAGTTAACCATATATACGCCTGAGTTCAATACTCGTGTAGTGTTAGACACCTAGACTATATAAGTATCATCAATCGGTCGACCAACAATCAGACAAGAACATGATCGGCCAACCAATGATACCACATAGCTTTAATATCCACCACCCTTCACAAGCAATCGTTCAGACACATACATGCCAACATCAGGCCTACACTAACCAATCAACAATCACAACTACTATCTAATAAACCGGTTACTAAGTTAGACTTGGCCTCCTGTCAGGATCTAACTTCAAGTAACGGGAACCTGCAAGCAAATCAATCAACCACAATCACAATAACAAGATACTATTACTACGACTCGATCTAATACGTAACACCGTATATCGATGCTACACTAACTCGAGGGTTCCACAACCCTCTACGACACTCTAATAAAACACAACACTCTAACCAATACTCTAACCCGGGAAATGGTGATTTCGTGTTCATCCCCCAAAATCGGCAACATCCTAACTTCCTACCACATAGGCCAGAAGAGAGGAACTTTCAACCGACCGCGGCCCACAGTCCTTCGGGTCACCGCTCGACAGCCCACAGTCCTTCGGGTCACTGTCACATTACACCGTCGTGTAATCACTCAGCCATAGGCCATGATCCCGTCTCTCTGAGTCTTCCCGATCCAGCGAATAAGGGGTTTCCTTAAACCCGCTAAATACGAGGCAGCGAGGAAACACAAATCAACCCTAACCAAGCCTAGTATGGGCGGGTTACGCACATACTGACGGCAAAAAAAACACAACACTATCCTAGACTCTAGACTCTACGACACTAACAACTAGTACCAGTAATCCGGCCTATATGGCCTAAGACTACTAATACCATCATCTAAAATACTAAACAACGATATCAACAATAAACAGCTCAACCGGTTAGTCACTCCCTTACCAAGAGCTGACTAACCTCAATCAACAAGATTAAATAAACAAGCAATCAACTCAATCAAACCGTTACCCAGATAGTTAAGCCTCCTGCTATGAAACTATCTTTAAAGATAACGGGAACCTGCACTCAACCAAATAACCAAGCAAGAATAGAAAACATGATGCATCCTAGCCCTACTCCTAGTCAGGTTATTAACTCAGTCTTAATTCCGTTCATCTCAACTTAGCCCGTGCCAAGCTGAGTCCAATTCAATAAAAAAACCCTAAGGACTCTACCATGCAATAGCGTGATATAATCTAATCTAAAATCTATATGCATACTCGATCTAACCTAAGTTCCAAGTGGAACTCAAACAAAACCAACTCACAAAACTATCCTAAATTCCAAGTGGAATTCAAACAAGCCAACTCACAGTATTCTTTGCCGATAAGCAGCTGGTTGATCGGAGAGGACTTAGCCAAAACCCAACCTCGACATCTTGAATGGACCGGACTGGACTGATCTTGACTTGGACAGAACCTCCCCTGATACTGGTCTGGACAGAACTCAACTCGAGCAGAACCTCTCCTAGCTGCCGGACGATTTCTTCGGACTTTCGGCAGAGTATCGAGCTTCAAATCTTCGACTGAACTGAACCCATGGATCTGAACTGAACTTGGACAGCACCTCCACTTGATCACCAGAGAATATGGTAGTCTTGGACGAATTGATTTGGACAGAGCCTTCCCTAGGCACTCACTCGAAATCAGTAGAGAATCTGATCTCGAAAACTCTCTAAAACGCTCGAAAAAGATCGGAACCTCTTGCTTTCTTTTTCTACTTTCTCTCTCTCTATAGGCACGTTTTAAACTGACTTTGGTGTGTGAGTATGAATGAAATGAGCAGGGGGTCGTGGGTATATATAGGATACATCAGCGAATCAGATTCAGGTTGGTGGCAGCGCGTGTGTCGCTTCGCATGGCTCCGGACGCATGCGTCGCGGCACCTCGTGCTCCACATGTCTGATGGCATGACCAGAGTGTCCTGCAGGGTGACACCAAACCTTCCACATGTCTGATCCACGTTCTGAACTCATCCATTTTGACACCACAGCGCACACATGTCGGTCTGCATGCTTCGATCGCAGGTTGCGCGGCACCTCGTGCTTCTGTGTGTCAAGCTGCATGTGCTGCTCCCATGCACGGCGACACCTCGTGCTTGTGTAGACAGATAGGTCATCAGATGATTGACACCACGTCCTGATCCCTTGAATTGAGACACCTCGAGCTTCTCGGTTCATTTGTGCGGTTTCGGTCCTTCCGGTGAATTTTCGACCCGCGATCAATCTTGAATATTTTTCCGCTCCCGTTCTGATGCTCTGAATGTTACTAATAAACTCCATAGAAATTCTGAACTTGAAGAAAAATATTTCCCGAGTCTCCGGCTTCCTCGAAAAATAGACAATACCGAAATCAGGGTTCTCGGTCGATTTCGGGTTTTCCCGTCGTGCTTGCTTCCCGTCATGCTTGCTTCCCGTCCTGCTTGCTTCCCGTCCTGCTTCCGACTTATAATGTCTCCAGAATAATATTTTACTCATACGAAGATTTTCTGAGAAAACTTCGTGATGAAGAAACGTCGGTCTTCAAAAACGTCGAGCTTCTAAATCGTCGTGCTTCCAAAAATGTAATGCTTCCAAAACGACCGTCTGATCAATCTAAGCCACTTCTAAAAATGGTAGAGCAGCTTACTTCGACTCATGCTTCACTTACGATCCATTCTTGACCTTCTCGTACTTTGAAACTTCTCGATCCATCGTTGTCGCCCGCGATTCAACCACCAAGTTGATGCTCGACCAATCTTCTATTTTCTCTGAACCATGTTAAGTTTGAAATGATCAAAACTCAACATTCCTCCTCATCTTTTGATTCCCAAAAGCTTGGCTCCAAACTCCGACTTTGTCGATCTCGACCATTTTACCCCTAAGGGCGGGTTATCACATTCTCCCCCCCTTAATAGAATTCGTCCTCGAATTCTTAAGTGTGTAACTGCTCAGCTTCACGACTTGCTCTCTCTGAATGACAATATCTCATTGGATCACTTCGTCTCGCAGTCTTGATTACTTGATGTGCTTCTCATCGGTTTACCCTTGGAATCTCTCTTTCGATTTCTTTGGTCTCCATACTCGTCTCTGTCTCTCTTCAATAGAATGATCACTGCATCATCTTGCTTTGCCTCTGCCATAGCACTGATTTTCTATGATACTATCCTTTCCTTCAGATAGATCATTCTTGCTCCTGATTACTCAATCCTTTTCTCGATCTTCCTTTACCCAGATACTGCTGAAGTCCTTTCCCAACGAAGTCTCGCTTCTTCCAATCTGTCCAGTCCATACCACTGTCCAGTCCTCTGAACCATCTTCACTCTATCTCTTCGGCTTTGGGTTTTTGGCCTTGAACTCCTTTCACTTTAAGGTTTTCACCATTAAAGTGCCGATCAACGAACACACTTACTAGCTGCAACTGAAAGAACACTCACACGCAAGTTAGTCAACAACTAACCCAACAAACACTAACAAAGAAACCCAACCGCAATGCTAGGAAAGCAACCTAGCAATTCTATACTCCACTATCTAATCCTAATTCCTAAAACAATAAATCCTATGGCTGGACGTGACTGGTTTCCCTAATGCCTTTTGTGACTCTTTTGACTCGATAAAATATTTGAAAACCGATTAAATCATGAGTTCCGGAAGCATGGACGTAACCATGCTCTGATACCACCTCTGTAACACCCCCGAACCGTCCTAGACATAGGTCGAACCACCGGCCAACAATCAAACAAGAACATGACCGACGGAGCGACCAACGCCAAGGGTTGGAGATGAAAGGCCAACCGGCCAGCCAACAATCAAACAAGAACATGACTGACCGTCCAACCCAACACCATGGTCCGGAAGCGCTACGTGACGAGCTAGGGACGATCCAGTCAGTGTCACAAAATTTACTCCACAACTTAGACCAGTTCATCCACTAACACGTCCCGCTAACTAAAGGCATAAGGCTTTGCAACCCGTACCCGAAGTTAACGTTTTCTGTTAGATCGATGCCTAAGGCTTTTCAACCCGTACAACGACCTAACGTTGTGTTAGACCGGACTAGTCAAATATCAGAGTACTCATGAAGCGCATATAAAACAATTGCTTTATTAATTTAAAGAAATATTCATACAGCAAAATAATTCAAGACTGGCGCCCGGCCTAATGCCCAATCGAGTCAACTAAACGCAAATCAAAAATACCGTTTAACAAAAGGCAAGCAAATCTACACCGGTGGTCCTAACGTCCAGCACCAAGCTATCCGATCGTCCTACTAAAGAAACCTGCAAAAAGGACAACGGAGATGGATGAGTAACCTAATGTTACTCAGTGAGCTGGCTACCTCTACCCCAACCTAAAACTAACCCAGACAACCCAAAATAACAATCAATATAGCCTTAGCAAGAAATCTAAACTAAGGCTACACAAACTGTTACTGAGTTAGACATGGCCTCCTGCCATTGCCTAACTTCGAGTAACAGGACCCTGCATGAAAAACAAGTCAACAACCAATCCCTTAGTTAACCATATATACGCCTGAGTTCAATACTCGTGTAGTGTTAGACACCTAGACTATATAAGTATCATCAATCGGTCGACCAACAATCAGACAAGAACATGATCGGCCAACCAATGATACCACATAGCTTTAATATCCACCACCCTTCACAAGCAATCGTTCAGACACATACATGCCAACATCAGGCCTACACTAACCAATCAACAATCACAACTACTATCTAATAAACCGGTTACTAAGTTAGACTTGGCCTCCTGTCAGGATCTAACTTCAAGTAACGGGAACCTGCAAGCAAATCAATCAACCACAATCACAATAACAAGATACTATTACTACGACTCGATCTAATACGTAACACCGTATATCGATGCTACACTAACTCGAGGGTTCCACAACCCTCTACGACACTCTAATAAAACACAACACTCTAACCAATACTCTAACCCGGGAAATGGTGATTTCGTGTTCATCCCCCAAAATCGGCAACATCCTAACTTCCTACCACATAGGCCAGAAGAGAGGAACTTTCAACCGACCGCGGCCCACAGTCCTTCGGGTCACCGCTCGACAGCCCACAGTCCTTCGGGTCACTGTCACATTACACCGTCGTGTAATCACTCAGCCATAGGCCATGATCCCGTCTCTCTGAGTCTTCCCGATCCAGCGAATAAGGGGTTTCCTTAAACCCGCTAAATACGAGGCAGCGAGGAAACACAAATCAACCCTAACCAAGCCTAGTATGGGCGGGTTACGCACATACTGACGGCAAAAAAAACACAACACTATCCTAGACTCTAGACTCTACGACACTAACAACTAGTACCAGTAATCCGGCCTATATGGCCTAAGACTACTAATACCATCATCTAAAATACTAAACAACGATATCAACAATAAACAGCTCAACCGGTTAGTCACTCCCTTACCAAGAGCTGACTAACCTCAATCAACAAGATTAAATAAACAAGCAATCAACTCAATCAAACCGTTACCCAGATAGTTAAGCCTCCTGCTATGAAACTATCTTTAAAGATAACGGGAACCTGCACTCAACCAAATAACCAAGCAAGAATAGAAAACATGATGCATCCTAGCCCTACTCCTAGTCAGGTTATTAACTCAGTCTTAATTCCGTTCATCTCAACTTAGCCCGTGCCAAGCTGAGTCCAATTCAATAAAAAAACCCTAAGGACTCTACCATGCAATAGCGTGATATAATCTAATCTAAAATCTATATGCATACTCGATCTAACCTAAGTTCCAAGTGGAACTCAAACAAAACCAACTCACAAAACTATCCTAAATTCCAAGTGGAATTCAAACAAGCCAACTCACAGTATTCTTTGCCGATAAGCAGCTGGTTGATCGGAGAGGACTTAGCCAAAACCCAACCTCGACATCTTGAATGGACCGGACTGGACTGATCTTGACTTGGACAGAACCTCCCCTGATACTGGTCTGGACAGAACTCAACTCGAGCAGAACCTCTCCTAGCTGCCGGACGATTTCTTCGGACTTTCGGCAGAGTATCGAGCTTCAAATCTTCGACTGAACTGAACCCATGGATCTGAACTGAACTTGGACAGCACCTCCACTTGATCACCAGAGAATATGGTAGTCTTGGACGAATTGATTTGGACAGAGCCTTCCCTAGGCACTCACTCGAAATCAGTAGAGAATCTGATCTCGAAAACTCTCTAAAACGCTCGAAAAAGATCGGAACCTCTTGCTTTCTTTTTCTACTTTCTCTCTCTCTATAGGCACGTTTTAAACTGACTTTGGTGTGTGAGTATGAATGAAATGAGCAGGGGGTCGTGGGTATATATAGGATACATCAGCGAATCAGATTCAGGTTGGTGGCAGCGCGTGTGTCGCTTCGCATGGCTCCGGACGCATGCGTCGCGGCACCTCGTGCTCCACATGTCTGATGGCATGACCAGAGTGTCCTGCAGGGTGACACCACACCTTCCACATGTCTGATCCACGTTCTGAACTCATCCATTTTGACACCACAGCGCACACATGTCGGTCTGCATGCTTCGATCGCAGGTTGCGCGGCACCTCGTGCTTCTGTGTGTCAAGCTGCATGTGCTGCTCCCATGCACGGCGACACCTCGTGCTTGTGTAGACAGATAGGTCATCAGATGATTGACACCACGTCCTGATCCCTTGAATTGAGACACCTCGAGCTTCTCGGTTCATTTGTGCGGTTTCGGTCCTTCCGGTGAATTTTCGACCCGCGATCAATCTTGAATATTTTTCCGCTCCCGTTCTGATGCTCTGAATGTTACTAATAAACTCCATAGAAATTCTGAACTTGAAGAAAAATATTTCCCGAGTCTCCGGCTTCCTCGAAAAATAGACAATACCGAAATCAGGGTTCTCGGTCGATTTCGGGTTTTCCCGTCGTGCTTGCTTCCCGTCATGCTTGCTTCCCGTCCTGCTTGCTTCCCGTCCTGCTTCCGACTTATAATGTCTCCAGAATAATATTTTACTCATACGAAGATTTTCTGAGAAAACTTCGTGATGAAGAAACGTCGGTCTTCAAAAACGTCGAGCTTCTAAATCGTCGTGCTTCCAAAAATGTAATGCTTCCAAAACGACCGTCTGATCAATCTAAGCCACTTCTAAAAATGGTAGAGCAGCTTACTTCGACTCATGCTTCACTTACGATCCATTCTTGACCTTCTCGTACTTTGAAACTTCTCGATCCATCGTTGTCGCCCGCGATTCAACCACCAAGTTGATGCTCGACCAATCTTCTATTTTCTCTGAACCATGTTAAGTTTGAAATGATCAAAACTCAACATTCCTCCTCATCTTTTGATTCCCAAAAGCTTGGCTCCAAACTCCGACTTTGTCGATCTCGACCATTTTACCCCTAAGGGCGGGTTATCACACTCACTGTTCTCCCCCAGACTTAGATTCGCCACCATTCTCTCAATACTCCTGGCTGAATCCAGGAATTTGGCATAGGCATCAGCATCAACACTCTCTAAGCTCTGCTCGGCTTCAGCTCTGACTAAGGCGAGTTCAAGCGGGTCCTCGGTGAGAATCTCCTCTATCATTCCCTCATGCGGCTCTAATGGATCACCATCTTCTTGGACAGTGAAAGTTTGTCCATCCAGCATCGGTTTATTGAGCATCTGATCCATCTCGAACTTCATCACAATATCCCCAAGGTGGAGATCAATCTTCCCTTGTCGGACATCAATGATAGCTCCAACAGTGCCGAGGAATGGTCTGCCTAGGATCAGGGGATCATTGGAATCTTCCTCAACTTCCAGAACAACGAAATCGGCAGGAACAATTGTGTTTCCAACCAGAACTTGAAGATCTTCTAGGATTCCAACTGGAGACTTCACAGATCGATCAGCAAACACTAGGGACATCCTGGTAGGCTTGAAGTCCGAGTATCCAAGGCGCTTAGCCACAGTATATGGCATGAGGTTTATGCTCGACCCTAAATCGACCAGTGAGCATGAGAAAAGTGTTCTCCCAATCTGAACCGAGAGAACAAATTTTCCCGGATCACCCAACTTCTTGATCCTTCTGTTCTGGAGCACTGCGCTGCACTCCTTAGAGACAATCATGAATTCGCTGTCATCAGATATCTTCCCAGAGATCAATCCTTTGACAAAGCTACGCATGGATGGTATCATCTGGATCGCACTCATCAAAGGGAGCTTGACAGTTAGGTCTTCCAGCATCTTCCTGCACTTCATCTCTTCCTTATCCTTGCGTGTAGCCTTAGCTGGAACAGGGTAAGGCACTTTCGGTACATACTGACGAGCAGGAGAAGGTGCTGCAGTCGGTGGAACAACCCCAGCGGGTCGCTCTGCTTCAGTCGGAACAGTCTCAGCAGGTTGTTCTGCATCTTCCTCATCTGTGGGCACAACCTTAGGTGGCTGATCTGACTCCTTCTGCTTCCCTTTCTCAGCCGATGTGAATCTCCTGGGGTCTAGATCAGGCAGTTGCTTTCCACTCCTCAAACCTACTGCATTGCACTCTTTGGGGTTCTTGTCTGTTTTTCCAGGGAGAGTTCCTTGCTGTCTCTTTACATTCTCGGCAGTCTGAGCAATCTGAATATCCATCTGTCTCATATGGCTTGAGACATTGTCATACTTCACACTCAGGTCATTGAACATATGATTCATCCTGGTGTTGATGTCGTTTGTGACCTGGTTCAGTGCTTTCCCCTGGATCTGCTGTCCTTGGAGCAGTTGACTCATCATATTGGCGAGGCTCTTCATGTCATCATGCGGAGCAGTCTGAGTCGGTTGTGCAGCTTGCTGATTAACCGGCTGTTTCTGGCTGTGGAATTGGGCATTCTGAGCTGGGTTAAGGACAAAGGTTCTTCCCTGATTGCCATAAGGCCTTTGGTATCCACTGTTCTGACCCTGGTTCCCTTGAGCTTTATCGTCTGGTTTAGGGGCATTGAACAGGTGGGGATTGTTCCTCACGTTAGGGTTCGGGTGATAGTTCTTGAACTGCCATCCTTGCTCATTCACATAACTCACTTCATGCTGATCCTCAGCCGACTGATCCGCCTCTGATGTGCCTTCCGCGGTAGCTTTATCCTGTGGGGATTCTTCCATGATGAAGACCTGGTTCTGGTTACTCTTGATCAGCTGATCAACCTTGGCAGAGAGCTCATCAATCTTGCTGTTGTCGATGCTCTTCACCTTCTGAGTGCGAACAGTCTCGCGGTTATTGTCAGCTGAGCTTGAGGCCATGTTCTCAATCAACTCGAATGCACCTTGAGTGGACTGAGTCATGAAGTCTCCCTTACTGGCTGAGTTCAAAGCGTTCCAGTACTCCCAGCCTACTCCATCGTAGAACACTCCCAGCAGGTAGTCTTCCTCAAAACCGTGATGTGGGCACTCTCTGCGGTTGACATTGAAATGCTCCCAAGCATCACAGAACGGCTCGTCCACCAGTTGTTTGAAGGTCACGATCTTCTGTCTCAGAGCTGCCGTCTTCGATTTCGTGTAGAAGTGGCTTAAGAAGGCCTCTCGGACTTGTTCCCAAGTGGTGAGTGATCCCGTGGGTAGTGAATCAAGCCAGCGAGCAGCTTTCCCATCAAGAGAGAAAGGGAACTGAGTACACTTGATGTAATCGGGTGGTACTCCATTCGCTTTAGTGAAACCACACATCTTCTCAAAGTGCTCGATGTGGTCCATCGGTATCTCAGCAGGAAGCCCATTGAAGATCTTCCTTTGCACTAGACTTATCAAGGCTGGCTTGATCTCGAAGTCTTGCCTAGTGCACGGTGGAGGGGTTATGGCAGATCGCGTAGCAGGCAGATTACGCAGTAAGTTTCTCTGGCCGATCTGGACCACTTCCTCCTGTTGGTTCTGCTGGTTCGCAGCATTCAGAGCAGCTTGTTCGGCAGCAGCTTGCTGCGCTTGGATCGTCTGCTGCATCTGCAGCATCTGCTGTTGCATGAGTGCAAACGCAGCAGTGAGATCATCTGGATGATCACCCATGTTGGTGTTCGTTGATCTCGGCTGTTGACGATTCTGTCGTTCCAATCTCGCTAGTTCCTCGTTGGTAAGCTGATGCAATGGTCCTTGTGCGTTGCTCCGAGTATGTCTACTGGTCATGCACCTGGATCATCAGCTGCAACAAAGAAAATAACACGAGTTAGATATCTTAGACTAGATATGAAACCAAAAATTAGAGGTAAAAAATCTGGTCCCCGGCAACGGCGCCAAAACTTGATACACTAAAAATGAATCCTTGCTACTGCCAAGTTAACAGCTGCAATTGTAGTATTTGAGATTCAAATCCAGAGGACCAGTCTACACTCAAGTTCTATGAGTTTCAAAATCAAGCTAAGAAGAAGATAATTATTTGGTTTAAAAAGTGACGTAGAGAACAAGTAAAAAGCACAAGCGATGAATTCAAGTTAAAAGGAGTTAATCTAGGATGAATGCGAGTGATCTCAATCACGACCGAGCAACTATTCAGGTTCGATGCAGTTCTATCTAGAACTCGGATCACTCAGCTGGAACACTCCACTGTCGTGGCAGTGATCACTTTGCAGATCGATCTCACCACCTAACTGTCGTTGGGATGAGGATCGATTGCAAGCTTTAGAGAACAGGTCCGATCAGTTCACAATGCACCTTAACATCTACTTTCGTGTGGCTAAGGATGCAGTGCTCATTCATACAGGATCTAGCAACCTATTACACTTTTGATGCACAGATTTACTTGGGATCAAACGCTAGATGATCAGTTTAACGCAGGCATAAAACAATGAATGAATGAAGATTTACTAAATGATAACCTATCTATGCTCAGTCGCGAATGCACTCTATCACCCTAGATCAACAGTCGACTACTCAATCATGATGTAGAGAAGAACAACAGATGAAACTGAAATACTCATGATCAGATTAAGAAGAAATAAACTAGGGTTCAGGTTGTTCTTCGAATGAAGATGTGAGCCGTCGCCCTTACAAAAAGCTTGAATCCAAAAGTATGAAACTTGTCTTGCAAAAACTAGCGTAAGAAGAAAAAATAGAAAATAGATAGATGGCGTTTTATATGGAGGCGCCAATCAGAAGAAAAGAGATTAGGGCAACAGGGCTTTAATTCCCGAAATAGGAGTTTCCATATTCGTCTGGAACAATCTCCGGATCACTCCGTCTGCTTGTTCCGCTTGGGAGAGAACAGTCTCGGGACTGTTCTCTTGAGTGTTCTCCGCAGGGATGCTCCAAAAGGACTTCTTTTCATCAGGCACCTTCTCTTCTTTCTTCTACTAACTCCAGACCTGTAAAAGGTCAAAAAGGACTAGACTGACACGAATTAGTGACTTGAAACAAATGAAAACATATATACAATGATGTGAAAAACACCATATATCAATGCCATACTCTGTGGCAGTTTCACTAGGATATAATAAATTCGTTCCAACGCCTATTACGCTAGTTTTAGCTGATCGTTCTATTAGGGTACCTGAGGGAATCCTTGTAGATGTACCAGTCAAAATTGATGATTGCTTCATACCAGCGGATTTTGTTGTACTAAAGTATAAACAAGTGCCGAAAGACCCCCTTATATTAGGTCGGCCCTTTTTGGCTACAGCAGGAGCAATCATAGATTGTAAGAGAGGAAAGATTAACTTAAATGTCGGAGATATATCAATGAACTTCGACATGGAAAAGCTAGTAAAACGTCCTCTGATAGACGATGACGCCTTTTACACAGGAGAAGTTTCTGAGCTAGAAAAAGAATACCTTACGGATATATGTGCTGCCAATTCATCAGAAGACACATTCACTCCTGATGAACAAGAAACTCTGAACATAGATAGCAGAACAGAAGATTATGCGAACCTTATGGACGCAAGTATCGGAATCGCAAATAAGGAAACAGATGATTCTGAAATCATTATGGATCAATACCTTAGGGAAACTATTGATCGATCATCTTCTTCATCGACCAACTGGACTAAAGAAAAAGCACCCAAGGTTGAACTAAAACCACTTCCAGCTGGCCTGAAATACGCATTCCTTTGCGATAAATCATACCCTGTCATTGTTAACGCCAATCTCACGAATGGAGAGCTTGCTCTCCTTTTGAACAAATTGTGTAAGTATCGGAGAGCAATCGGGTATTCTCTCGATGATATTCCCGGAATAGCTCCTGACCTTTGCATGCACCGTATCCACCTCGAAGAAGATGCAAAAACATCTATAGAACAGCAAAGGAGACTCAATCCAAACCTAAAAGAGGTAGTGAAAAAGGAAATAACTAAACTTCTGGATGCTGGAGTTATATATCCTATCTCAGTCAGTAAATGGGTAAGCCCTGTGCATGTTGTACCAAAGAAAGGTGGGATCACAATGGTTAAAAATGATAAAGATGAACTTATCCCTACACGCACTGTCACTGGACATCGAATGTGTATTGATTACAGGAAACTAAATGCTGCTACTAGGAAATACCATTTTCCCTTACCTTTCATCGATCAAATGCTAGAAAGACTGGCCAACCATAAATATTATTGTTTTCTTGATGGATATTCGGGATTCTTCCAGATACCGATACATCCTGAAGATCAGGAAAAGACAACTTTTACTTTTTCTTACGGAACATTTGCATATCGCAGAATGCCATTTGGACTATGTAACGCACCAGCCACTTTCCAACGTTGCATGATGTCAACATTCACAGATATGATCGAAGATTTCATGGAAGTCTTTATGGACGATTTTTCGGTTTACGGATCAAGTTTTAAGGATTGCCTGGACAATTTATAGAAGGTATTGGAAAGATGCGAAGAAAAGAATCTTGTCCTAAACTGGGAAAATGCCATTTCATGGTAAATGATGGTATAGTCCTTGGACATAAAGTTTCCGCAGCTGGAATAGAAGTAGACAGAGCTAAAATTGAAGTAATGACTGGTCTACCGGCACCCACAAACGTTAGAGACATAAGGAGTTTCCTCGGACATGCCGGATTTTACAGACGATTCATACTAGATTTCAGTAAAATTGCTAGACCTCTGAATAATCTTTTGTGCAAAGAAGTTAAATTCGATTTTACACCATAATGTAAGGAAGCTTTCGAAGCACTGAAGAAGTCTTTTATAACTGCCCCAGTCATACAACCCCCAGATTGGAATCTCCCTTTCGAGATTATGTGCGGTGCGAGTGATTTCGCAGTTGGAGCGGTTCTGGGACAACGAAAAGATAAGAAGCTGCACGCTATATACTATGTGAGTCGCACACTCGACGAAGCGCAACAGAATTACTCTACCACAGAAAAGAGTTACTAGCAGTGGTTTATGCTTTCGAAAAATTCCGCCAATACTTAGTTGGAGCACATGTTATAGTCCACACTGATCATGCTGCCATCAAACATTTAATGCAGAAGAAAGATGCTAAACCAAGACTCATAAGATGGATATTACTACTCCAAGAATTCGATATCGAGATCAAACATAAAAGAGGAGTAGACAACGGTGTCGCTGATCATCTTTCCAGGATTCAAATTGAGGATAAAGTTCCTATAGACAATTTCTTTCCTACAGAGAATATCACTCTTTTGGATACGTCATTCATAGGCCACATATCGCTAATATCTGACGGATCACTGGACGAATCAAATGACAAATTGACAACATACACTACTGATGCAAGATCAATCATATCTATCAGCGACAGAACATCAACACAACTTATTGACATACCAGTTAAGGTTGCTTGTAATGCTTTGAATCATAATATATCTGATGTCTCTCTACAAGAAGCAAATGCGATTGGATGGAACATCAAAGATCGACCCTGGTATGCCGATATAGTCAACTATTTAGCCGCTGATTTTGAACCAGAAAATTTAAAAGGTTATGAAAGAAAGAAATTCTTTCGTGAAGTTCAGAGATACCATTGGGATGAGCCCTATCTCTACAAGAACTGTTCTGACGGCATTTATAGAAGATGCGTCTCTGAAGCTGAAATTCTGAACGTTATTTACCAATGTCATAGCTCTGATTACGCAGGACATTTCGCCACTTAAAACAGTTTCCAAAATTCTCCAAGCAGGATTTTGGTGGCCAACGACATTTCGTGATGTTCACGCTCATATAGCACAATGCGACAGATGTCAGAGGAGAGGAAAAATAAGCAAGAGACATGAGATGGAACAAAAATTTATCTTGGAAGTAAAAGTCTTCGACTGTTGGAGAATAGATTTTATGGGTCCTTTCCCATCTTCTTATGGCAACAAATATATCCTGGTCGCTGTAGATTACGTTTCAAAATGGGTTGAGGCTGTTGCTTCTCCAACAAATGATGCATCTGTCGTTGTCAAACTTTTCAAGAGCATTATCTTCCCAAGATTTGGAGTTCCCAGAATAGTCATTAGTGACGGTGGATCACACTTCATCAACAAAGTTTTCGACCGACTACTTGAGAAGAATGGTATCCACCATCGAGTGGCTACACCCTATCACCCACAAACCAGTGGACAAGTAGAAGTTTCGAACCGACAAATCAAGGAAATCTTGGAGAAGACTGTCCGAATAGACAGGAAAGATTGGTCTCGCAAACTAGACAATGCCTTATGGGCATATCGGACCGCTTATAAAACACCACTGGGAACGACACCCTTTCACTTGCTTTATGGAAAATCATGCCATTTACCAGTAGAACTGGAGCACAAGGCAGCCTGGACAACCAAATTATTAAATTTTGATATTAAGCCAGCTGCCGAGAGACGTCTAATTCAGCTCAACAAGCTCGATTAAATACGACATTTGGCATATGAAAATTCGAAGTTATATAAGGAACGAACAAAAGCTTATCACGATAAAAAGATCATATCTAGACATTTTGAACCGAATGATCAAGTTCTCCTATATAACTCCAGGTTAAACCTTTTCCCTGGAAAACTAAAATCTCATTGGTCAGGACCTTTTACCATCAAGGAAGTAAAACCTTCCGGAGCACTAACGATCGTTAGTGAAGAAGGCGACGAGTTCACAGTAAATGGGCAGCGAGTAAAACATTATTGGGCCAAACCACCAGATATAAAGCCCCTTCAGCTGCTACCACCTGGTGATAACTAAACACAGTTATCCTAAGTCGAGCTAAAGACTTTAAACTAAGCGCTGAATGGGAGGCAACCCATTTTTCTTTTTATCTCTTATTTTATTTTTCATTTAATTGTTTCATTCTTATTTTAATTTTTATTTTCACTTTTGCTTTTATTTTTATTTTCATTTTAATTCTTATTTATATTATTTTTACTTAATTCTTTTAGTTAGAAATTTTACTTTTTAGTTAGTAACATTTATATTATTTTCTATGCATTTACTTTCACTTTTGCATAAAATCGATCGATATCAATATAATTGTATCGATCGACACGGGGATGTCGAGGCAACTTCTCATTTAACTCGACATCCGCCTCTTCTTCCCTTATTTCGCAAACCCTAGCCGAATTCTAAAACTCCCTTTTCTCTCTCGTTTCTTGACGATTTCCATTGATTCTTTCCCCAAAACACTCGATTTCAAGTTCTCCATCTGTTTCCTTTAGCATTTCTCTCATTCTCCAAGGTATTGGTCCAAATTCTCTTTGGATTGAAACCCTAGGGTTTGGGTTTTGAATTGGGGAAAATCGGGTTGATTTGGTGCAATTCTAGGCCGTCTTAGATGTTTAAACTGATTATCTAAGTGCTAGGATAGTTTATTTTACTCCAATTCTCTCTTTCAATTCGTTTTCGTATGAACTGTGAATTGCAGGTTTCGCGAGTCGCTATCGATCGACACAGACTTTGTCCTGTCGATCGATTTCCGATTTTCTGGTGAACATTGATCTAATCTATCGATCGACTCACACGAGTGTGCATCGGTCGATATGACTCGTTTTCGCGAACCAACGCTAACTTACTTGTTCTACTTTTCTTTTCAGATGAGCACAGATTCGGACACTGAGAGAGAGAGAGGAGGACGAAGAGGAGGAGTGATCCCGCTGGCCCTTCAAACTGCCGGCAACCACGAGTCCCGCGGGACGACGAGAGGCCTCCATGGCCACGTGATGATAGGACTCCCATCCCGTACACAGAGGGTCGAAACTTCGCGGACCGAGGGCAGTCATCTCCAGCAACGAGTGTCTCGAGAGAGAGGTCACCGAGCAGTGGGATGACTACGACAGCTTGCACTACAACGCTTGGCTCGACGTGGACATCGAGCCTACCCGTTTCATTGACCCGGAGGTCACACACAAGATGCGGATCCAGGATGATCTGTACGCAATGATTGCTCAGCTCGGCTTGGGCACCATATCCACACACGCCTACGACCTCCATATCTCATTAGTGCGCCAGTTCATGGCCTCTGTCCGTCTCACCTACCGCCATGACGGTCCTAAAGTAGCGGGCGACGGCGTTCTCTCTTTCTTTGCTCGAGGGAAGAGATACTCGATCACCATCCCCCAGCTTTGCAACATCTTCGGTTTTGAGGAGGATGCGACATCTTGCAGGTTCTCGCCTCTCCGTGGTGCGAGCGACTTCTGGAAGATCATCGGCACGGGCAGCTGGAGTGGCTCAGCGACTCAGTCCGACGTTCGTCACCCGACGCTCCGCTACTTCATACGGGCTATCGCCAACACTCTGTTGTGCAAGATGGAACCCAACAAGGTGCGCCTACATGATCTCTCACTGCTCTTCCCAGCGGTGAACGGACTGGTTGATCTCTCTCACCTCGACACTGCGGGACTGGTTGCCCCCAACCTTGGAGCTCTCTTCGCCGAGCATCTGATC
>NW_026616137.1:0-29740 GCF_000801105.2 Raphanus sativus
GAGCTCAAACTCAGCCTTCAACAAATGAGCTCGCAGATCCACCAAGCGACGAGCGCAGCCCCTCAGATCGACAGCGTCATCGCCTCTACTTCGCGCTCGCCCTTCGCTAGCGAGCTAACCAGGGTCCAGCTCCGCAAATAAGATAGAAAAGCTCCGTCTCCCCGAGTACAAACCCGGCGGCGACCCCGTCGAGCATCTGACAGCCTTCAACATAGCTATGGCCAGAGCTCGCCTTTCCGACGAAGAGAAGGACGCAGGATACTGTCAGCTCTTCGTCGAAACACTCAACGAACAAGCGCTAACCTGGTTCTCACAGCTCAGCGAGAACTCGATTCGCAGTTTCCGAGACCTATCAGCCGTTTCCTCAAGACTTACATCATGTTTACCAAGCGAGCAGCAGCAACCGCTTCCAGCCTGTGGAATATGGCGCAAACAAAAGACCAAAGCCTTAAGGACTACATGGAAAAGTTCAAGACGATCGTTTCCCGAGTCGACGTCCCTGATCACATCGCTATCGACGCTTTGATGAACACTCTCCTCGTCAACTCGAAGTTTCGTAAGGACCTGTATTCCAACCCCACGACTTCGCTCCCGATGCTATTGCCCGGTCTCACAATTTCATCCGAATGGAAGAAGATACCAAGGCAATAATTCGGAAGCAGAACGCTGCCAAGCCGGTTGCAGCCAAAAGTGCGCGCGGTGCTCGGCCAGAGCCACGCCAGCACGCGCCAGCTGATAACGGCGGCAAAAAAGGAGGTCTCCTCTCTACGTCGTGGACGAGAACAACGCCCCTGTCTCAACCATGGTCATGCACGATAAAAAGTGGATGTTTATCAGCGAGAGACCGACTCTCCAGATGCGTCTCCCAGTACCCCGAGTGCTGGTGTCGTGGCTAAAGTCGATTCGGCTCCAGGACCGACCAGAACTCCCATCGATCTCACGAAGCATTGCAAGTATCACGACGTGAGGGGGACACGACCGACTGAGTGCAAATCTCTCTACGCCCAGTTCCTCTCCTCGATCGAAAGCGGGAGACTACAAGATCCAGCCGCCAAACCCAAACCAAAAGGGGAAAACAGCTGGAGCAGAAACAAAGACAAGAAGGCTCAGCGCAAATCGCAAGGCAAAAACCGTAAAAACGACAAACAGTCGAAGGACGCTGAGAAGGCCGCCCGAGAAACCGACGATGACGACGACTCGGCGGACGACGATCAGCCTGCCAATCGCCAGCGCATTGAAGTGATCCGCGTCCAACCTCAAGGAGCGAACGAACCAGGATCCTCGTCGGACGAAGGACGACGATATGGAGACCCCAGACGACACTGCGGTTCGGTCCCTCCTCGAGCGAAAGTTTCGATCCACTACCGAGGAAACGCCAGTCTCCTCCGATCTCCGCCCGACAGATCGACTCGAATCGAGCCGCGAAAGCTTCGGCACAAGAATCCTCCAAAGGCAGTCCGCCGAAAAGCCGAACTGCGATTTGCGAGACAAACTCAACGCGAAGATCGGCGACCTGCGGACAACCCTTAACCGCAAGAAAAGGGATACTGCCGAAACGAGTAACGACCTTCGCGATGTGCTCCGCGCAAAGCGAGCACAAACTCGTCCCCGGATAAACGTCATTATGGGTGGATCGCCTCCCTGCGGCGATTCGGTAAGAGCAGTCAAAGACCACCGAAGGCAAGCACCACTTCCCAACGGTGGCCCCAGAAGCAAGTAGACGATCAGCCGATTACCTTTTCGTCTGACGATACACTCGGCGTGCACCTCCCTCATAACGATCCTTTGCTCGTCGTGCTCGGCGTCGACAAGTACGACGTCACAAAAGTACTTATCGATACCGGGAGCTCGGTCGATATCATCTTTCGCGAAACCCTCGTAAAGATGGGGATTGACCTCAATGACGTCAAGCCTTCTACTCGGACCCTGACAGGGTTCAACGGCTCGTCAGAAGTGATCGCAGGCACGATCCGCCTCTCGGTTCACGCATGCGGAGTCACTCGGACGGTCAAGTTTTCTGTGGTCGGTCCAAAGCCCCTTACCACGTTATACTCGGCACCCCATGGCTGCATTCAATGCGAGCAATCGCATCAACGTATCATCAGTGTGTTAAGTTCCAGGATCAGACGGATCGATCAAAACTCTGAAGGGTGATCAGCAAGCCGCGCAGATCTCTGATCGCCACGGTTAAAATCCAGCGCTCCAATCACTTGTCAACTCGGTCTCTCCTCCCACGAGCAAAGTCTGCCCGCAAAAGGAGGAGGTTCTCGAAGTACCAGTTGACGAGTCGGATCCGAGCAAATCAGTCCGAGTAGGCGCATTTCTGCCCGACGAAATGCAGCAGAAGATTCTCGAGTTCCTTAAGCAAAACCTATCCACATTCGCCTGGACAATGTCTGATATGAAGGGAATCGATCCAGCTATCACGACCCACGAACTCAATGTTGATCCCAACTTCAAACCCATCCGGCAGAAGAGAAGAAAGTTGGGACCAGAGCGATCCAAAGCAGTCGCAGAAGAAGTCGAGCGTCTACTCGGTGCCGGTTCAATCACTGAAGTTCGTTACCCGGAATGGCTAGCCAACCCGGTGGTCGTCAAGAAGAAGAACGGTAAATGGCGCGTCTGCGTCGATTTTACCGACCTCAACAAAGCATGTCCTAAGGACAGCTACCCGTTGCCTAGCATCGATCGCCTAGTCGAATCGACGGCCGGCAACGAGATGTTGACGTTCATGGACGCCTTCTCGGGCTATAACCAGATCCTGATGCACCCAGACGACCGGGAGAAAACTGCTTTCATCACTGACCGGGGAACTTACTGTTATAAGGTGATGCCATTCGGGTTGAAAAACGCCGGGGCAACCTACCAGAGGCTCGTTAACAGGATGTTCGCCGAGCAGCTTGGGAAAACAATGGAAGTTTATATCGACGACATGCTCGTCAAATCCCTCCGAGCCGACGACCACCTAGCACACTTGAAGGAATGCTTCGCCATCCTAAACAAGTACGGGATGAAGTTGAATCCCGCAAAGTGCACGTTTGGCGTCTCCTCGGGCGAATTCCTTGGTTACATCGTCACGCAACGAGGAATAGAGGCTAACCCGAAACAGATCTCAGCAGTCCTGAACCTCCCCAGTCCGAGAAACTGCCGCGAAGTTCAGAGACTAACAGGACGCATCGCCGCCCTTAATCGCTTTATCTCCCGATCTACCGACAAGTGTCTTCCCTTCTATGATCTCCTCCGAGGGAACAAGAAGTTCATCTGGGATGATAAATGCGAGGACGCGTTCGTCAACTCAAGCAATACCTGACGACTCCTCCCGTCTTGGCCAAGCCAGACGTAGGAGACGTTTTGTCTCTCTATATCGCTGTCTCCTCGGCAGCCGTCAGCAGTGTCTTGATCAAGGAGGATCGTGGCGAGCAGCGTCCGATTTTTTACACGAGCAGACGCATGACCGGCCCGGAGACCAGGTACCCAACCCTTGAGAACTGGCTCTGGCCGTCGTCGACTCCGCGAGGAAATTACGACCCTACTTCCAGTCACACTCTATCGAAGTTCTGACCGACCAACCGCTCCGCACCGTCCTGCAAAATCCCAACAGAGCCGGCCGGCTGACCAAGTGGGCAATCGAACTGAGTGAGCTCGACATTACGTACAAATGTCGAACAGCCGCCAAATCTCAAGTCCTCGCCGACTTCCTTGTCGAGCTCACGCCAGATCTTGCACAAGACCTCGACGTTCCGAGCCCCAATTGGATTCTTCATGTCGACGGATCATCGACGAGTAAAGGATCCGGTGCTGGGGTCCAGCTTCAATCGCCAACAGGAGAACTCATCCGCCAGTCTTTCAGTTTCGGCTTCCGGCCTCTAACAACGAGGCAGAGTATGAATCGTTGATCGCCGGTCTTCGTCTCGCCCGAGCCGTCAAAGCCAAACGCTTGAGTGCTTATTGCGACTCGCAGCTCGTCGCTAGCCAGTTTAGCGGCGACTACGATGCTCGCAATGATAGAATGGATGCGTATCTCCGAGTGGTTCAAGAGCTCGCTAGGGAATTCGATTTCTTCGAACTCACCAAGGTTCCTCGCGGAGAGAACGTTTGCGCCGATGCCTTAGCCGCACTCGGGAGCAAACTCCACGATCAGGTCAAAAGGACGATACCCATACATCGGATTGATCGACCAAGCATCAATTCTTCCTCCGACGAAAGCTCTCCCATCGCCCCAATCTTTGCAACAACTCGACGATCCACCACCGATCAAACCGAAACTGAGATGCCGGATCAAGCCGACACCGAGATGTCGATCGTGACGACACCCCAGTCGATTGGCGAGCCGAGTTCCTGGATTATCTCGTACGAGAAGAACTGCCAAAAGATAAGTGGGCAGCGAGACGCCTGAAGAGACGCAGCGCCCACTACGTCATCATGAACGACGAACTTCACCGAGTAACCGCGAACAAGGTTCTCTTAAAGTGCATCCAGGGCGATGAAGTACGCCGAGTAATGGCTGAAACTCACGACGGAGCAGGAGGAAACCACTCGGGAGGCCGAGCACTCGCCCTTAAGGTTCGAAGCTTGGGATTCTTTTGGCCGTCTATGAACACTGACTGCGAAGCATACGCTCGTCGGTGCGACAAATGCCAGCGTCACGCTCCGAGCATCCACAGTCCCACTGCTGTTGCGGACATCTGCTGCCCCTTATCCGTTCATGAGGTGGGGGATGGACATCATCGGGCCAATGCCGAACTCACGCCAACGTCGTTTCATCCTGGTCCTCACCGATTACTTCACTAAATGGATTGAAGCGAAGCATTCTCTCAGGTAACGGACAAGGAAGTCCGCACCTTCGTCTGGAAGAACATCATTTGCCGTCATGGTTTGCCATACGAGATCATAACGGACAATGGCTCTCAGTTCATGTCCGGAAACTTCAAAGAGTTCTGCAACAAGTGGAATATCCGCTAAGCCCTTCGACTCCTCGCTACCCGCAAGGAAACGGACAGGCGGAATCCTCCAACAAAATTATCATCGATGGAATCAAGAAGCGACTCGACCTCAAGAAAGGCCATTGGGCCGACGAGCTGGACGGCGTCCTCTGGTCGCACCGAACGACTCCCCGCGGTGCGACCAAATCCACCCCTTTCTCTCTTGCTTACGGGATGGAAGCAATGGCCCCCGCCGAAGTTAACGTGACAAGTCTTCGGCGCGCCAAGATGCCGCAGTTCGTCGAGCTTAATCAAGATATGCTCCTCGATGCCCTTGATGAACTCGAGGAAAAACGCGACCAGGCGCTTCTTCGGATCCAAAACTACCAGAACCAAATCGAGAGCTATTATAATAAGAAGGTAAAGCGCGCCCTCTCGAGCTCGGCGACCTCGTGCTCCGTAAAAGTTTTCGACAACACGAAGGAGCTCAACGCTGGAAAGTTAGGGACCAACTGGGAAGGACCTTACAAGATCACTCGAGTCGTTCGACCAGGCGTCTACCGACTCGAGACTTCCCGCGGAGAGGCAGTCCCACGAGCCTGGAACTCGATGCATCTTCGCCTCTTCTACCAATAGAAGCGCCTCATCTTTTCTCCCAGCGAACGACCAGCAGGTCACTGTTCGCTAAAAAAAAAAAAAAAAAAAAAAAAAAAAAAACCGAGTAGATGCACCTAACCGTCACTTCTACTCGTCCGAGTGAATGCGCTACTACAGCCACTTTCACTCGGTCAAACGAACTACGAAAGGCTTGATCCTCATCCGAGGTACGTAGGCATCCCTTCACAGGGTCCAGCCCCAACCAAAACAAAGTCCAAACTTTTTTTTAGAATGACCAACAGTCACCTTTCCCCGAACAAACGATGCCAGCCCCTTCATCAAGCGGAGCACGAGCACTCGCCCAGCTAAATCGGCTGAGCCTTGATCAGGTATCAGCCGAAGGGAATAACAGCCTTGCGTCACCTGTGCGTCGTGCACTGACCGGCTATCCAATGGAAATTTCAGACCAAGTCTGATCGAAGGACGACGGTTTGGCCGACCAATAGTTCTCTCGATCACTGCACTGCGTCTCGAAACCTTTTCCTCGGCAATTCAGTAGAACGATTAGAGTCTCTTTGTATTTACTTGAACGTTAGACTTGTAAAAGCTTCGTTGGATAAATAAGAATGCGAACGAACGACCATCTCTAATCACTCTTCTATCTGAAAAGGAGGGAACTCGCTGGCAAATGCGAGCAACCATCCGGACTATTCCGTTTCTCGGTTATAGACAAGTGAAAAATGATTTATATATTTCTAAGTTAAGCGACTTACGGAAATATATAAAGAAACACTTAAGTCTGATAAAAACCAAAAAAAATAATTCATACATCAAAGGCTTAACGCCGAGAAACAAGGTCTTAAACAAACAAGGCCAAACGGCCGAACAACGAGTACAACAAACATGTATAATCATCCCTCAGCAGGGGGATCTTTCTTCTCAGGAGGGCCCGAGCTGGAGACGTTGCCGGTGCTTTGACCCTTACTTGATGGAGAGGCAAGCCTGATCTCACGGTTCGGATCCGAAAAGCCTTCACTCGCGTCAGGATCGGAAGTCCCAAGGGACGAACTGTCGGAGATCATAACCAACTTCTCCGGGACACCGGCATCAGGCGCCTTCGGGTCCGCTTCAACGGCGTTCTTGTCTGAAACTGGCGCAGCCTCTTTGATAAGAAGAGTGGCGTCGGGACGAGCAGGAGACTGTACCGTGTCGAGGAGGTCCCTAATAAATCCGTCACTCGGAGATCGGAGCGCTGCCGCGGCTTCAGAATCGATCAGCTCAAGGTTCGACCCATGCTTGTCGAACTTCTCGAGGATTTCTTCGATCACGAACCGAGACTTCAGCACCAAAGGAGACAAGGTTAGATCCGAGTCCGGAATCACGCCTACCTCCAGACGAGTCGTCTCCCCATCATAGTACTTCTCCAAGTCGGCGTACGTATCGATGGTCTCCTGAGGGATATCCTTCCCCGATTCCTTCAAAGCCTCAAGGCAGTCTCGCATCCCGCGCGCTTGACCAAGCATACACCGCGAGTCCTCGAACTCATCACGGCGCTTCTCTCGGTCCTGAATATTCTTGAAGCGTCGGGAGCATTTTCCGGTCATTGCCGCCATCACGCGGATTCGCTCATGAGTGACCTCAAGTTTGCGAGATTCCCTCAGGCGATCCATCTCCCGGGAGAAATCCAAAGCAGAAGCCACCACCTCCTTCTCGAGAGTCGCGTTCTTGCCTTGCAAGTCGGCGTTTCTCTTCCGCAACTCGGCTTTCTCTTCCTCCGCCTTTTTTACCAGGTCCCGAGCAGACGCCAGTTCGGTCGCCATGATTCCCCTCTGTTCGTCGAGCTCCTTCCTCAGCGCTTCTTCTTGAGCAACCGCTTCGTCCTTTGCACGGACTGCATCCTTCAAAGCCCGAGTCGCGCGTTTTTGGCCCTCTTCTGCTTGTCGATCAACTCAAACGCTCCTCTCAGCTCCTCATCGTACTTCCTCACTAAGACGTTCCAGTCTCCGAGGCTCTACACGACAAACCACGTAGCGTCAGCAAACGAATAAGAAGAAAAAGAGATAAAGTCAGAAACCCGACTTACCATGATGGAGGTACGGGAGGCGAACTTGTACTCCTCCTTGAAGATCAAGTCCTTGACCGGCGGCAGCGCGCCCCGATCTCCCCTGAACTGACGAACCAGGCGACCGTACTCCTGTTCGTCATGCGCTAGCGGGACCTCGCGGTCGTAAGAGAAAGAAACCCTGTCTGGACAACTCTTCTTTGTCTTCTTCCTCTTCTTTGAGACAGCAACGGTCCCTTCAGCAACCTGAGGAGCGGGTTCCTCCGGCACGACTTCACGCCCCGGGCCCAGCGACTCCCCGGAACGGGTGGCATCCACCTCCTCGTCGTTCAGCTCCTCAGAAGAGCCTTGAGGAACCATTTCGGCGGCTCTCTTCTTCCTCTTCCTCTTCTTGTCCTTCTTCTTGGCCTTTGGAGAGACCACCGGAAGTTCTTCGTCGCGGCTGCCCGCAGGCTGTGATTCGGGGACCACCTCATCTTTGGAACCACCGCTCGGTTCCAGGTCCTTGAGCTCGCCTTCCTCAACAGACGAGGATCGGATCGCAGAAGAATCACCCCTTGCCTTCTTCCTTCTCCCCTCTGATCCAGAATGCCCTTGGGAGAGGAAGCCCCAACGTTCGCTTCCTCGACAGCCGCGCCCTCCTCTTCGCGCTGTCTCTTCTTGTTGGTTTTTCTAACCAACTGAGCCTCAGCGTCCGACTCAGTCGCGCTCGGATCTCCTAAATTGGGCGAGCCCGCGGTATCGGGCTGAGATTTCTTCGCGGAGCCGACTTTCTTCGCAACCACCAAACTCAAATTTGGTATAGTCCTCATCGCTCTTGCTCGGTTTATCTCCCTCTGCTCGGCCGAATTGAACAAATTGACCCTCTTCGTCTTATTCGTGACAATGGGGATCGTGTCTGAACGCCAAACCTCTGTGATGAGTAAAAGCGAAATTAGATTCCGTATCAAAGGAACGCGTCGAGCAAAGGAAAGCGTGAAAGGAAGGACTTACGTTGGCTAATCCACCCATCGATCGACGGATCCTCTGATAGGAGAACTTATCCCAATGATCCTGCTTCTGCAATGCGATCAAACGAGCACTCTCCAAAAAGTCCTCCTCGTACTCGGTGGTGTTCGGAAGAGCAACTGCAAAGAAAGACAAACGGGGGTTAGACCACAAGAAACGGAAAATAAAACTGACGGGTGGTTTATACCCATCTCTCGGGCCCATAAAACACGATAGCCGGTCCTCAGCGGCTCCTCGAACGCAGCCCTGTCAGATTTGACGTAGAAGTAGGACCGCTGCCAGTTGTTCGTCTTATTGGGGTAGCCGGTCACCACGTTATAGTTGGGGCGGATCTTCAGCGAAATCAGTCCGCCCTTTATCTTCGCTGACACTAATTCCTCGAAAGCTCGGACATTGAGAGGAACACCGGCTTCCGCTCCGATAATCGTCAGTGCGACGGCCAGCCGCCACGCACCATTCAGAAATTGACTAAGGGCGGCTCCTCGGCGCATTGCAAACGCAGTGACGATTCGAGGAATCGGAAACCACAGCTTCGTGTCGCCCTCAAAGTACGACTCGTAGACGCATTGGTAGCCTTTCGGAGGAGACCAGGGCCGCTGGTCGCTCTTCGGGATTATAAACGTAACCCCCGCTGCGTCGCGAGCCCGTAGGAGTCTTGTCACCGACTCGACGGTCGACCTCGTCTTCTCGACACCCCGCCAGTTCTGGCCTTCGACGACCGAAGGACGCACGCGCTCCCGATCAAGCGGAGGTTGCTTCTCGAAGATGTTCCCCGGATAAAAGCTTATCGGGATCATCTGATCGTCAACATGATCACGACCGTCGTCGTCCTTCCGCGATTGCACCCTCGATTCCGAAATAAGGACGCGCTGCGCACGACTCAAGTTCTCTGTATCCATCATCGCCTCGCGATGAACCGCCTCTTGGCTTCCTTCAGAACCACGGACCGTCTCTAAGTCGTCACCAGATCCCGACGAGGCCGCACGCATCTTCCCCTTTTGTTCTCGAGAAAGTCTCTTACTTGTCGACATTACCGAGTAAACGATAAAACGAGAGCAGAGGAAAGAGAGAGAAGCGACTTAGAGAGAGAGAGAGAAAGTACCTGAAGATTGCGGAAGAATGAGAGATCTGAAGGAAGATCTCTTATTTATAGGGAAGGGGACGCGCGCTCAACGAGGCGTCATAATTAGCCCTAAACGGGCCTAAATGGGCCTCTAGACGGGCTCGCGCGTCGGTCTCAAGCGCGACCTTTCGGTTTTCCGGTCCGAAACCTGACGACGTTTCGGCTTCCCGATCCAAAATCTAGCGACGCTTCGGCTTCCCGATCCAAAACCTAGTAACGGTTCAGCTCCTTCACTACAATTGGCGACGGTTCGACGTCATATCACGAATCGAATGCGATCAGACCCCCGGTTTGGAAAGACCGTTGTTCGGCATCAATCCAGACGATTTATACCGAACAGCGGAAGTTCTTCTCTCCAAACAATTTTTGGCGGAGCCGTCAAAATCAACAACGAGTCTCCTGTTCTTCGAGCCCTAAAACAACTAGCTCACAGCGATCGTTTACTCGACCGACTATGAACTAGGGGGGGACTTATTGTTGGGGATGGATTGTCACCACCCACAAGGCCCAGCGAACAGGAGGCCCATTACCATCAAGGAGGGAGCGGTCGGCTCGGTGTCGGCTCCTCGACTGACCCCGACTCGGCTCGTGACTACTTTAGCTAGAGGACGAGCAGCCGAAGCGAGCAACCAAACAGCTCGGACCGAGCAGTCATCCCGATTGGGCCTGTACATCGAAAAGCCCATGACCAAAGGGAGGCGAATTAGGTCGAGACCAACCGACCTAGGAGACTATATAAGGTGTTGAGGACAAGAAGGAAGGGTATCACCACATAGACAGACAGACTTGCGGCCAGATTAGGGTTTTCTTTATTCTCTTTGTATCTCGCCGCTCTCTTGTACTTCCAGCTAGGAGCTCACCGAGCATCGACTAGCCGGCTTTCTTACTCTTGTACCCTCGTTATTCCGACTCTAATAAAACGTCTCTGTTCATCCCACTCCTGAGTTCTTCTATTTTCTGTTGACCAAACTCACCTTAAACAAGAATCATGAAGATATTACTATATGTTCGAACAGGGTAATGTGTAATCATTTGAATAGAAAGTGGGATAGCTTCTTCCTCAAAACTCCTATGAGATTTATTCAACTTCCTGGTTCCTCCTGGTTTCAAATCAAGCTTCTTACATCTTGGTTCATCCTGGTTTAATAAGAATCATGAAGATATTACCATATGTCCGAACATGCTAATCTAGAATCATATGAATAGAAAGTGGGATAGCTTCTTTCTCATAACTCCTATGAGATATATTCATCTTCCTGGGAATAATATACTGATTAATGGTTTCAAATCAAACTTCTTATATCTTGGTTCATCCTGATTTGATAAAAATCATGAAGATATTACCATATGTCCGAACAGGGTAATCTGGAATCATCTGAATAGAAAGTGGGATAGCTTGTTCCTCATAACTCCTATGAGATTTATTCAACTTCCTGGAGCTTCTATACTGATTAATGTTTCAAATCAAGCTTCTTACATCTTGGTTCATCCTGGTTTGATAAGAATCATGAAGATATTACCATATGTCCGCACATGGTATTCTGGAATCATCTGAATAGAAAGTGGGATAGCTTCTTCCTCATAACTCCTATGAGATTTATTCAACTTCCTGGGGATAATAGACTGATTAATGGTTTCAAATCAAGCTTCTTACATCTTGGTTCCTTCTGGTTTGATAAGAATCATGAAGATATTACCATATGTCCGAACAGGGTAATCTGGAATCATCTGAATAGAAAGTGGGATAGCTTCTTCCTCATAACTCCTATGAGATTTATTCAACTTCCTGGGGATAATATACTGATTAATGGTTTCAAATCAAGCTTCTTACATCTTTGTTCCTTCTGGTTTGTAAGAATCATGAAGATATTACCATATGTCCGAACATGCTAATCTGGAATCATCTGAATAGAAAGTGGGATAGATTCTTCCTTATAACTCCTATGAGATTTATTCAACTTCCTGGTGATAATATACTGATTAATGGTTTCAAATCAAGCTTCTTACATCTTGGTTCTTTCTGGTTTGATAAGAATCATGAAGATATTGCCATATGTCCGAACAGGGTAATCTGGAATCATCTGAATAGAAAGTGGGATAGCTTCTTCCTCATAACTCCTATGAGATTTATTCAACTTTCTGGGGATAATATACTGATTAATGGTTTCAAATCAAGCTTCTTACATCTTTGTTCCTTCTAGTTTGATAAGAATCATGAAGATATTACCATATGTCCGAACATGCTAATCTGGAATCATCTGAATAGAAAGTGGGATAGCTTCTTTCTCATAACTCCTATGATATATATTCATCTTTCTGGGGATAATATACTGATTAATGGTTTCAAATCAAGCTTCTTATATCTTGGTTCATCCTGATTTGATAAGAATCATGAAGCTATTATCATATGTCCGAACAAGGTAATCTGGAATCAACTGAATAGAAAGTGAGAGAGCTTCTTCCTCATAACTCCTATGAGATTTATACAACTTCCTGGTGATTCTATACTGACTAATGGTTTCAAATCAAGCTTCTTACATATTGGTTCCTTCTGGTTTGATATGAATCATCAAGATATTGCTATATGTCCGAACAAGTTAATTTGGAATCATCTGAATGAAAAGTGGGATAGCTTCTTCCTCATAACTCCTATGAGATTTATTCAACTTCCTGGTCATTCTATACTGATTAATTGTTTCAAATCAAGCTTCTTACATCTTGGTTCATCCTGGTTTGATAAGAATCATGAAGATATTACCATATGTCCGAACAGGGTAATCTGGAATAATCTGATTAGAAAGTGGGATAGTTTCTTCCTCATAACACCTATGAGATTTATTAAACTTCCTGGTGATTCTATACTGATTAGTGGCGATTTTGCTTCTTAAGTCTTCAGCGCGTGCCTCATCAAAGAAATTACGTAGGAAGGCGTTTTTGATGTCGGCCCAGAATGTCAGTGATCCTGTAGGTAGCTGCTTGAGCCAGTGCGAAGCTTCTTCAATCAGTGAGTATTTGAAGAGCTTGCAGAGTAGGTAGTCCTCGGGGACTCCATCCATACGAATAGCAGCGATAAGATCCTCGAACCTCTCCAGATGGTCCATAGGATGCTCGTGTGATTGCCCAGAATAAGGTATCTGAGACACGAGAGAATAGTACTGAGGCTTGAGCTCGAAGTTCGGCTTTTGAATCTCTGGAAGTCGAATAGCTGATATGTTGGTGTAGTACTCGTCTGGACGGTTATAGTCTGCCAACGATCGTGTTTGAGCTTCTCCTGTAGCCTCAGCTTCAGGTTCAGGGATTATGTTTCCCTGTGCATCTAGTTTCTGACCTGTTGCATTACGCAGATGACCATCTTGGTCATACAGGTTTCCATTCTCGCCCTGCGTGAGAATGACAATCGCGACCATGCTTCGCGGAGTAGTGTCGATCGATATACGGTTAGAAGTATCGAACGATGCAGATCGGCGAACGGTATCGGTCGACGGTGCTGTCTGAGTGTCGGTCGACTGTTGAACGTGAGTGTCAGTCGACGGTAATGCGGTTCTGTCGATCGATGCGGAGCGTAGGTCTTTGCGGATTGAGCGTTCCAAGTGTGCAGGATCCTCTGAGAATAATAGTTGATTTTCCTTGTTGCTTCTGGTACTGCTGGGCATGTACCTGAAAAGATAAGAAAAATTTAAATAAGAAAGGGGGGGTAAAATAAAAACCTAAGATTAATAAGATTAAATCTAATGGCGATCAAAGCTCCCCGGCAACGGCGCCAAATTTGATAGTGCTCAAATTACCCAGTAGAGCTTACTCTCTCAAATAAGAGGTACAGCTGTAGTACTTAGGGATCGAATCACGAGGAGCTAGGGAACCAATTAAATAAAATCTACTAATCATTCCTAGGCAAGGTTGGTTTATATGATAGAAATGAAAATAACAATTCCTAAAATGAGCAAGGCAGTTGCACTAACTAACAATATGAAGGGTTGTTTAAATGGGATAAAGAGTGCTAGACATAGGGTTTCTATTCAGGAATGGAGATTATAATCTCTATAAATGCTTTAACAAGTTGCTTGCATGATACTATAGATCTCAGCCGCTTAACATATGTGAATGAATCACTGGTTAAAATATCTAGATCTCTGGCCACACCTTTCGCATGATGACACTGAAAAAGAGTCGGCGATATCCTTTTGAGATATCGAGCGATACACCTTTCGCGGCGCCGATCGATTTACCAGTCGGGTATCGATCAACGGCTTCAAGATCTGCCTAGGCGCGAACCGAATATGACCACAAGGTCTCAAGGAGGAACTGTCGTTCTTCTCAACGGGAAACAGGCATCGCTCAAATGGATAATTCAAGATAATCTAAGATCCTAGTGATCTATGTTCTAGTTAGCTACTCTAAAACAAGCATAGGGTACAATCCATTTGATGAGTATCACAACTTAGCAATAATAGTTTGGGGCTAATCCCACAAACCTATTCAAACCCTAGATCTAACAAGTAGACTACTCAGACATAGCTAGACAATTCATAACAATAGATAGATGAAAGAATTGCATAGATAGAATAAAGTAGAAATACAAAAGGAGATGAGAAATCTCTCCAATCTCTCTCAAACAAATAAAACTCTAGTCTCTCTCTCACACTCTCTGCTTTGGTTGTAAAAAGCTTCAAGCTTCAAAGGGTTTCAAAACTTGCCGTCAAAAATACTTAGCAGGAGTATTTAAGCATTTCCATTAGGTTAAAAACTCGTCAAGGGCAATCTCGTAATTTGGTGAAGTCTTGGTGAAGTAGTCGGCTAAACCATTTCATCCTCGATATCGATCGACAACACTGAATGTGTATCGATCGATTATAATCTTCTAGTACTCGGATCTTCTCGGCTACATCGATCGACAACTCAGGATGAGTATCGATCGATTATAATCGCAATGTTGACTTCCGACTTAGTCTCGAATGTTCAACTCGGGTGTATCATCTCTTGTACTCCAAAATACTCCAAAAACATCACTTTCTCACAAAATGCCCCTGAACCTGAAAACATACCTAACAGGCTATAAAACGGATTAAATATTCAGTAAAATACTAGTATACCATGGTTTAAAACGGGTAAAATCCATGGAATATCATATATTCATCTTCCTGGGGATAATATACTGAATAATGGTTTCAAATCAAGCTTCTTACATCTTTGTTCCTTCTGGTTTGATAAGAATCATGTAAATATTACCATATGTCCGAACATGCTATTCTGGAATCATATGAATAGAAAGTGGGATAGCTTCTTTCTCATAACTCCTACGATATATATTCATCTTCCTGGAGATAATATACTGATTAATGGTTTCAAATCAAGCTTCTTATATCTTGGTTCATCCTGATTTGATAAGAATCATGAAGATATTACCATATGTCCGAACAAGGTAATTTGGAATCATCTAAATAGAAAGTGAGAGAGCTTCTTCCTCATAACTCCTATGAGATTTATTCAACTTCCTGGTGATTCTATACTGACTAATGGTTTACATCTTGGTTCCTTCTGGTTTGATATGAATCATCAAGATATTGCTATATGTCCGAACAAGTTAATCTGCAATCATCTGAATGAAAAGTAGGATAGCTTCTTCCTCATAACTCCTATGAGATTTATTCAACTTCCTGGTCATTATATACTGATTAATTGTTTCAAATCAAGCTTCTTACATCTTGGTTCATCCTGGTTTGATAAGAATCATGAAGATATTACCATATGTCCGAACAGGGTAATCTGGAATAATCTAATTAGAAAGTGGGATAGCTTCTTCCTCATAACACCTATGAGATTTATTCAACTTCCTGGTGATTCTATACTGATTAATGGTTTCAAATCAAGCTTCTTACATCTTAGTTCCTTTTGGTTTGATAAGAATCATGAAGATATTGCCTTATGTCCGAACAGGCTAATCTGGAATCATCTGAATTAAAAGTGGGATAGCTTCTTCCTCATAACTACTATGAGAGTTATTCAACTTCCTGGTCATTCTATACTGATTAATGGTTTCAAATCAAGCTTCTTACATCTTGGTTCCTTATGGTTTGATAAGAATCATGAAGATATTGCCATATATCCGAACAGGGTAATCTAGAATCATCTGAATAAAAAGTGGGATAGCTTCTTCCTCAAAATTCCTTTGAGATTTATTCAACTTCCTGGTGATTCGATACTGATTAATGGTTTCAAATCAAGCTTCTTACATCTTGGTTAATCCTGGTTTGATAAGAATCATGAAAATATTACCATATGTCCGAACAGGGTAATCTGGAATCATTTGAATAGAAAGTGGGATAGCTTCTTCCTCAAAACTCCTATTAGATTTATTCAACTTCCTGGTTCCTCCTGGTTTCAAATCAAGCTTCTTACATCTTGGTTCATCCTGGTTTGATAAGAATCATGAAGATATTACCATATGTCCGAACATGCTAATCTGGAATCATATGAATAGAAAGTGGGATAGCTTCTTTCTCATAACTACAATGAGATATATTCATCTTCCTGGGGATAATATACTGATTAATGGTTTCAAATCAAGCTTCTTATATCTTGGTTCATCCTGATTTGATAAGAATCATGAAGATATTATCATATGTCCGAACATGCTAATCTGGAATCATCTTAATAGAAAGTGGGATAGCTTATTCCTCATAACTCCTATGAGATTTATTTAACTTCCTGGTCATTCTCCACTGATTAATGGTTTCAAATCAAGCTTCTGACATCTTGGTTCATCCTGGTTTGATAAGAATCATGAATATATTACAATATGTCCGAAGAGGGTAATCTGGAATCATTTGAATAGAAAGTGGCATAGCTTCTTCCTCATTACTCATATGAGATTTATTCATCTTCCTGGGGATAATATACTGATTAATGGTTTCAAATCAAGCTTCTTATATCTTGGTTCATCCTGATTTGATAAGAATCATGAAGAAATTATCATATGTCCGAACATGCTAATCTGGAATCATCTTAATAGAAAGTGGGATAGCTTAATCCTCATAACTCCTATGAGATTTATTTAACTTCCTGGTCATTCTCCACTGATTAATGGTTTCAAATCAAGCTTCTGACATCTTGGTTCATCCTGGTTTGATAAGAATCATGAAGATATTACAATATTTCCGAAGAGGGTAATCTGGAATCATTTGAATAGAAAGTAGCATAGCTTCTTCCTCATAACTCCTATGAGATTTATTCATCTTCCTGGGGATAATATACTGATTAATGGTTTCAAATCAAGCTTTTCATATCTTGTTTTATCCGGATTTGATAAGAATCAGGAAGATATTACCATATGTCCGAACAGGGTAATCTGGAATTATCTGAATAGAAAGAGGGATAGCTTCTTTCTCATAACTCCTATGATATATATTCATCTTCCTGGGGATAACATACTGATTAATGGTTTCAAATCAAGCTTCTTATATCTTGTTTAATCCTGATTTGATAAGAATCACGAAGATATTACCATATGTCCGAATAGGGTAATCTGGAATCATCTGAATAGAAAGTGAGAGAGCTTCTTCCTCATAACTCCTATGAGATTTATACAACTTCCTGGTGATTCTATACTGACTAATGGTTTCAAATCAAGCTTCTTACATCTTTGTTCGTACTGGTTTGATATGAATCATCAAGATATTGCTATATGTCCGAACAAGCTAATCTGGAATCATCTGAATTAAAAGTGGGATAGCTTCTTCCTTATAACTCCTATGAGATTTATTCAACTTCCTGGTCATTCTATACTGATTAATTGTTTCAAATCAAGCTTCTTACATCTTGGTTCATCCTGGTTTGATAAGAATCGTGAAGATATTACCATATGTCCGAACAGGGTAATCTGGAATAATCTGAATAGAAAGTGGGATAGCTTCTTCCTCATAACACCTATGAGATTTGTTCAACTTCCTGGTGATTCTATACTGATTAATGGTTTCAAATCAAGCTTCTTACATCTTAGTTCCTTCTGGTTTGATAAGAATCATGAAGATATTGTCATATGTCCGAATAAGCTAATCTGGAATCATCTGAATAAAAAGTGGGATAGCTTCTTCCTAATAACTTCTATGAGATTTATTCAACTTTCTGGTCATTCTATTCTGATTAATGGTTTCAAATCAAGCTTCTTACATCTTGGTTCCTTCTGGTTTGATAAGAATCATGAAGATATTGCCATATGTCCGAACAGGCTAATCTGGAATCATATGAATAAAAAATGGGATAGCTTCTTCCTCACAACTCCTATGAGATTTATTCAACTTACTGGTGATTCAATACTGATTAATGGTTTCAAATCAAGCTTCTTACATCTTGGTTCATCCTGGTTTGATAAGAATCATGAAGATATTACCATATGTCCGAACATGGTAATCTGGAATCATTTGAATAGAAAGTGGGATAGCTTCTTCCTAAAAACACTTATTAGATTTATTCAACTTCCTGGTTCCTCCTGGTTTCAAATCAAGCTTCTTACATCTTGGTTCTTTCTGGTTTGATAAGAATCATGAATATATTACCATATGTCCGAACATGCTAATCTGGAATCATATGAATAGAAAGTGGGATAGCTTCTTTCTCATAACTCCTATGACATATATTCATCTACATGGGGATAATATACTTATTAATGGTCTCAAATCAAGCTTCTTATATCTTGGTTCATCCTGATTTGATAAGAATCATGAAGATATTACCATATGTCCGAACATGCTAATCTGAAATCATCTTAATAGAAAGTGGGATAGCTTATTACTCATAACTCCTATGAGATTTATTTAACTTCCTGGTCATTCTGCACTGATTAATGGTTTCAAATCAAGCTTCTGACATCTTGGTTCATCCTGGTTTGATAAGAATCATGAAGATATTACCATATGTCCGAAGAGGATAATCTGGAATCATTTGAATAGAAAGTGGGATAGCTTTTTCCTCATAACTCCTATGAGATTTATTCAACTTCCTGGTGAGTCAATACTGATTATTTGTTTCAAATCAAGCTGCTTACATCTTGGTTCCTTCTGGTTTGATAACAATCATGAAAGTATTACCATATGTCCGAACATGCTAATATGGAATCATCTGAATAGAAAGTGGGATAGCTTCTTTCTCATAACACCTATGATATTTATTCATCTTCATGGGGATAATATACTGATTAATGGTTTCAAATCAAGCTTCTTACATCTTTGTTCCTTCTGGTTTGATAAGAATCATGAGAATATTACCATATGTCCGAACATGCTAATCTGGAATCATCTGAATAGAAAGTGGGATAGCTTCTTTCTCATAACTCATATGAGATTTATTCAACTTCCTGGGGATAATATATTGATTAATGGTTTAAAATCAAGATTCTTACATCTTTGTTCCTTCTAGTTTGGTAAGAATCATGAAGATATTACCATATGTCCGAACATGCTAATGTGGAATCATCTGAATAGAAAGTGGGATAGCTTTTTCCTCATAACTCCTATGAGATTTATTCAACTTCCTGGGGATAATATTGTGGGAACCGAAATTCACACTGTCGATTTTAATGAATAAAAAACGGAGGAAAGCCAAGTTAACCTGACTTTCCATGAAGGTCCGGATTCTCTACGATAGCCAACGACAAGTGGCCGAACAAATGCGGAAAATATAGAAAGATAACAAAACAAATTTTTCGTAAAGTAGATCTCAATTTCGAATTCGCGTAATAGCATTGTGATTATTACAAAAGATCGTAAAAGCTTTGACCGCGAGAACTGTTGGCGATTTTCCTAGTTCTTGCCGTCTCAAAACCTTAAACCTAATTGAGTCGTAGCTCGATAACTAAAGACGAAAACCGTACGAAAAGGTGTTGTTAAGATTTGGGATTGGAATTTAAGAAAGGCTACCTACGTACCCCTTTCGAGGATCAAGTCGGACGTAGTTCAGTTGGAAAGATTTGAACAAGAGATCGAACTGCCTGGCGGAGTTCGTCTAGTATGAGCGTTAGTCATAGAAACCGGCATGTCGAGAATAATGCCTAGGGTTTCTATGTGCGGAACTCTAAGTAAAAGAATCGTTAGATCCTTCCGAGAGGAACGGAAGTCTGCAGACAAGATGAAAATAGAACAAGAGGCGGACATACGTTCTAGGTCCTGTCTTGCTAGTCTAACCACCTAAGTTCTAAGCTCTCTAAGTCTAGGATTTGGATCTGCTCTCTCTTTGGATTTTTCTCCCATGATTTCTGATCATGCCTCTGCTCCTTGCCCCAAGCTTTCTTATATACTCCTCCTTAAGACAGTCTATCCTCCCTTTGGGCCAGATCTCTCGCGAATCGGGCTTTTCCATTTTCGTCTATCTTCATGTCTATCGGGAAACTTCACATTTATCTTCGGGAAACTTGACATTTATCTTGTTATGTAAAGATAAACACAAACCGTCATACTTATCTCGAATTAGATTTAAAAATCGTAAACGGACAGGTTGGTCGTGTTTGGACCCTTTCGGGCCGTTCTTTAGACCTTGGACATTTTTACAATTTTTCCGAGAAAGTAATCTTTTAGCGATATCGATTTTCCGAAAGATCCCAAATTCCTCGTATAGTTGAGATGATTGATGTTTTAAGATAACAGCCATCGTCTTATACGATAAATTGAAATATTTCCGTTAATCGAACACTTCGCGGTTTTCTGAATCTTCCTCGACGATTCCGATCGAAACGGAACGGGAGTTTTACGTTCACGATTTTAAAGATTCGTACTACGAAGCTTCATGCAAGGATGCAAAGTATAGGAAAATGGGCCGTACTCGTCGAACGACCCACAGCCCGGCGCCCAGAATCGAGGTTTGGGCACCCGGCGAGCAGAACGTGAGTCTGGTCGCCCGGCGAGCAGAAACGTGAGTTTG
Organism: Raphanus sativus; assembly: GCF_000801105.2. NCBI lineage: Eukaryota > Viridiplantae > Streptophyta > Magnoliopsida > Brassicales > Brassicaceae > Raphanus > Raphanus sativus. Next base: position 20,621 of record NW_026616137.1, read on the forward strand.
GTCGCCCGGCGAGCAGAAACGGGACGTCCGTTCTGATCGCCCGACGACCAGAACGTAACTCTGGGCGCCCGGCGAGCAGAACGTGAGTCTGGTCGCCAGGCGAGCAGAAACGTGACATCCGTTCTCCTCGCCCGGCGCCCAGAACGTAAGTCTGGGCGCCCAGCGAGCAGAACGCGAGTCTGGTCACCCGGCGAGCAGAAACGAGACGTCCGTTCTGCTCGCTCGGCGACCAGAACGTATGTCTGGGCGCCTGGCGAGCAGAACATGAGTCTAGTCGCCCTGCGAGCAGAAACGGAACGTCCGTTCTAGTCGCCGGGCGAGCAAACCGTGAGTCTGGGCGCCCAGCGAGCAAAACGTAAGTCTGGGCGCCCGGCGAGCAAAACGTAAGTCTGGGCGCCCGACGAGCAAAACGTGAGTCAGGTCGCCCGGCGAGCAGAACGTGAGTCTGGTCGCCCGGCGAGCAGAAACGAGACGTCTGTTCTGCTTGCCCAGGGACCAGAACGTAAGTCTGGACGCCCAACGAGCAAAATGTGAGTCTTGTCGCCAGGCGAGCAGAAACGGAACGTCCGTTCTGCTCGCCCGGCGACCAGAACGTTAGTCTGGGCGCCTGGCGAGCAGAACGTGAGTCTGGTCGCCAGGCGAGCAGAAACGGGACATCCGTTCTGATCGCCCGGCGACCAGAACGTAAGTCTGGGCGCTCGGAGAGCATAACGTGAGAATGGTCGCCCGGCGAGCAGAACGTGAGTCTGGTCGCCCGGCGAGCAGAACTGGGACGTCCGTTCTGCTCGCCCGGCGCCTAGAACGTAAGTCTGGGCGCCCGACGCGCAGAAACTGGATGTGAGTTTTGTTTCTTTCGTAAAATCTCAACGGAAACTCTGATTAAGGCGAAACGAAAGCCATTTTGATCTAGACTCAAAGGAGAACAAAGTGAGGTTGTCTTTGGGCGGACTGGGAAAACTGAGTTCACCCCATGGCTAGTTGACCTGATAAGATCAAGCTCCGACTTTCTTTCGTTTTGCCGTTTGTTTCCCGAGAGTTGTTCGTTAAATAAACTTGATATTCTAATTTGAGGATGACGTCATATGAACTTATTTTCAAATTATACGAGACTTTTTGTTCGGAGAAATACTTCCCGCGGACTTTCAGACATTGATTCCGTCGTGACAGTTTTTGACCCCAACAGTTAGCCCCCAGCTCGTTAGAACTTTTGCGATGTTCTTGGTAACGGTAAGATATGTTAGGTAAATTAGGCGGAATTATGACCTGTTTTCCAGCAAGGCTTTATCGTCTAGTTATTTCGATCATGTTGATGTCGATGGTATTTCGTATTGGACCTTTGTCGGCCGCAAGAGTAGCCTCGGAGGCTATTTATTTTGGCAAAGTTTGGCCTGTTAAAAATATTTTGCTCAAATCTATAAAATCGTGGTTTTTATAAATCGAGAGAACTTCCGTTTATCGAAGTTAGAGGGAAAGGATGTGAGTTATCGTCTCATACATGCCTCTCAGATGATCACCATATCCATCGATTGTACAAAGCAAGATCATTCGCGGTTTACTTATTTACGCAAAGGTTCGTGAAACGGATAGACTTAAGTGAAGAAACAAGTTTTGGGATCTCATATCGGGTGTTGATACTATATCTGTGAGATGTTAAGTACCAGAAAGGCTGGGTTTTGGGCAAGACCTAGGTTTACTCTCGGACTGAGGCTTTGCGATGAAAAATCAGCTTTCGTTTTGCCTGTTTGCGATTTTAACCTGACTCGTACCGTTTTAAAATCCGCGAAGTGTTATCGGCTTATATGATTTGTCTGGGTACAAATCGAGCTACTTCCGTTAGGAAAAGCTGGACGAAATTTTGGTTTTCTTGTATAGGCGCTATGATATCCTTGTCGGATGTAAGAGAGCCTACCCTTAGGTGGCTTGTCTGTTTAGGACCTTAGAGTTCGTTTGTTGTGATCAGCAACAACGATATGATACCGTTTTGAAGGTGTATTATAGTTTAGAGTTCCTGAGACGAGAAGTTCGTCTGGAATGTTTTGAGGAAAAAATATCCTTCGAGCGTTTGCGACGTCTTGCAGTGCCGAAGGTTGAGTTTTCCTTGTGCCACATTTTGTGTTTGAAATGTTCGCGAGCTTGGAGGTGTTTTGCAATTGTTCGCGGCCAAAAACTGTTGTTTTAGTTTTGGAGCTGAATTGTTCGATTTTTGATCGAGGAATTGGGACCGAAGGGTCGCGTAAGTTTGTTCCAGGGAAGGAGCGTCTTCCTCCACTGTGCTTCGTGAAGTGTTGGCCTCCCAGAAGATTTATTTTCTGTATTTTTATGAATGACTCGTATACCTCTAGGAGCTTTGCTACGAGTGTTTCTTTTTATGCCGCGTTTTACGGGGCATATAGAACTTAATCGATTGATGATAAGTTTAAATCTTCTGTTAACCATATGGTTTTTAGGACTGAGTTTCGTTACGAAGAATTCCTAGTATGATTTCCGATTCCGGGTTATACGACAAATTGCTTACATAATAGTCACTTGGCATTTCACGACAAACCGTGGATTGTCGTTTAGCCGTTAGCCGCTAAGCGGTTGGAGCGGTTGTTGCTCAGTTGTTTTGGATTGGCATGGAGGCTAGGCTCAGCCGTATGGCCAAGGAAGTTGTTGGCAAAGGATTGTCGTAAAATATGTGCGGATTCGGTTGCAGGGTCATTTCCTGCTTGGACGTAACCGAGGGTAGTAAAAGCAGGAATCAGCAATTTTATGGGGCAAAAATTATCTACGACAGATATCCGTTGGATCCGTTATTTTATTTTACGAAAGAAAACGGGTTAACCGTTCTTTCGAAGGTTCTTTTTTCTTTAGGAAGCATGACGAGTGTGTCTTAGAATGCGTGGCGATCATTTCTCGGTTTTTTGAGAGACTAGATCGGTTTGCATGCTCTACCTAGATAGTCAAGGAACAATGGAACAAGACCGAAAAAATTTGCCTAAGACTTAGCTTGCTAGACTATCCACCTAGGCTCTAAGTTCCCAAATTTCTACGGTAGTTTTCAAGACGTTTTCATTCCTTTCCTACCAAAAAATTAAAAACCTTGACAGAATTTTAAGTCGGACGTACCTTAGTCTCATTGATGATTCGAGATTGCCTCTTCTTCCTTCCTCTTCTCCTCTTGTCTTGTGACCTAAGTTTCAACTTTCGTAGCGTTAGTTATAAGAACAGGTGTGCATTTCGTCGAAGGATTCTTGTGAGTATGAGTTAGTAATTTATCGAAAGTTTTATTAGGCGTTTAGGAATGGCCACTTTCGATTCAACGTCAAAGGACTTCAAAAAGTTAGATACTGAATTTCATATGAATTGGTTTTCGACGAAATTCTGACGAGAATATCGGAGTGAGGAAGGGACGTCAAAGGACTTCGTATCTCTGATTTTACCAAATTGACTAGGTGCGCTTTGTATATTGTTGAAGAGTCTATCTAAAGTTATGAATAGACTTTTTCGACTCAACGTGGCAGAATCTGGTAAAATCATATTACGTTTTATGTACCGAAGGAATTTTACGAAATCGTTGAACCAAAGGGAGGAGAAGCAAGCAAAGAGGAGCGTTTTGGAAAGACGGGGTCAATTGACAAGGCGTCACTCGAGTGAGGCTCTCAGTTCGTCAGGCTGTGAGCGAACTGCTCATGTTCCAGATCTTATTGTTTGATACGATGATGTTTCGTAAAATATTGCCGAGTTTGATCTTACGGAAGTTGTTTCCTAAAACGTTGTCGAGCTTTTATCCTACGAGAGTTATTCTGCAAACTATTGTCGAGTACTATTTTACGGAAGCTGGTTCGTAAAACGTTGTCGAGTTTAATTGTACAAAATCTTTCTCGTGAAATATTGTCGAGTTTTGTTTTACGAAAGGTGTTTCGTAAAAAGTTATCGAATTTTAATATCGGAATCCCTAGCTGCGGTGAGGCATAATTTTGGTGACTAAACTTAATCATAAACCTTCTCGTTTCCGTAGGATTAACCCGAAGGAGTTTTGAGTAGTTTTTCGAAAGTAAGCTTAGTAGACAAAAGTCGAGGGTGCGCAACGAGCGAAATTTTAGGTGTCAGAAAACGTCTTAGCAGAGAGGGATATGATCTCTCGTTTTGGCGTTGTTCAGTCTTCGTTAACCGTTTAAGCTTTGAATGATTTTGTAGAAATCAATTCCGTTTTTTCTAGGCTGGTTTTGAGAAGGATCGAGCTGGCCATATGGCGAACTGGTCGGGACAGAACCGAGACGAGCCATATTCTCAACGGGAGTTGCTCGGAAGAGTTGTTTGGAAGAAGGACGATAATAGTATCGGTCTTCCGAATGAATCCCAATTCCTCGTATAGTTAAGATAATTGGTGTTTTAGAATAACCGTAATCGTTTTATACGATGAATTGCAATCCATTCGTTAGCCGAACCTTCCGAGTTTTTTCCGTAACTTTCCTGATCGTTCCGATCGAAATGAAATGGGGGTTTCACAAGGAATTGGCCGCACTTGCCGAACGACCTGCAGCCCGGCGCCTGGACGTCTGGCGCCCAGAACGTGAGTCTGGCGCCCGGCGCGCAGGACGTGGGTCTGGGCGCCCGACGTGCAGAAACAGGACGTCCGTCTAGACGCTCGGCGCCGAGGACGTGAGTCTGGGAGTCCGACGTGCCGAAACATGTTCCTTGGATGACCCGTTTTGATTATCCGTTCTCTAGGTTGCGAGTAAATTAGGGTTTCTCCATGGTTTCGGGGAGAAAGAGTTTTATTTTTCCGAGAAATTCTCAAAAAACGTTTTCGGTCAAACCCCTACTCTTCGAGATTTCTAAAACTCGGTAATTAGACGAATTTCTTGGGGTTTGATAGATTTTATCATTGCCCTTTCTATTTTGATAGAGAAGTTGCGAGCTCGTTTTCGTGCTCTTCCTGTGGCGAAAAGCCGCGACTAGGTTCTTCTATTTTCTCGAGCACTGTGGCGTTTGCATAAGCGTTGGCCGTAGGAGCAGTTACGCTAAAGTTGTTTACCAACGTTGATGCGAGCTGCGAGTTTGTCTTTCATATTTCCAGACATCGCTTCGGTCAAGCGTTTTGTGGCCTTGAGCGTCAGAGTAATCCGTCCCCCCCCTCCTTCTAGCGCCAAACTGTGGGAACCGAAATTCACACCGTCGATTTTAATGAATAAAAAACGGAGGAAAGCCAAGTTAACCCGACTTTCCCTGAAGCTCCGGATTATGTGCGATAGCCAACGACAAGTGGTCGAACAAATGCGGAAAATATAGAAAGATAACAAAACGAATTTTTCGTAAAGTAGATCTCAATTTCGAATTCGCGTAAGAGCATTGCGATTATTACAAAAGATCGTAAAAGCTTTGACCGCGAGAACTGTTGGCGATTTTCCTAGTTCTTGCCGTCTTAAAACCTTAAACCCAATTGAGTCGCAGCTCGATAACTAAAGACAAAAACCATACGAAAAAAGTGTTGTTAAGATTTGTGACTGGACCTTAAGAAAGGATGCATACGTACCCTTTTCGACCAGAACGTGAGTCTGGTCGCCCGGCGAGCAGAACGTGAGTCTGGTCGCCCGGCGAGCAGAACGTGAGTCTGGTCGCCCGGCGAGCAGAACGTGAAGCATGGTCGCCCGGCGAGCAGAACGTGAGTCTGGTCGCCCGGCGAGCATAACGTGAGTCTGGTCGCCTGGCGAGCAGAAACGGGACGTCAGTTCTGATCGGGCCCGCGACCAGAACGTAAGTCTGGGCGCCCGGCGAGCAGAACGTGAGTCTGGTCGCCCGGCGAGCAGAAACGGACATCCGTTCTGCTCGCCCGGCGACCAGAACGTAAGTCTGGGCGCCCTGCAAGTAGAACGTGAGTCTGGTCACCTGGCGAGCCGAAACGGACGTCCGTTCTGCTCGCCCGGCGACCAGAACGTAAGTCTGGGCGGCCTGGCGAGCAGAACGTGAGTCTGGTCGCCCAGAGAGCAGAACGGAACGTCCGTTCTGCTCGCCCGGCGACCAGAACGTAAGTCTGGGCGCCGGCGAGCAGAACGTGAGGTCTGGTCGTTCGGCGAGCAAGAAACGAGACGTCCGTTCTGCTCACCCGGCGACCAGAACGTAAGTCTGGGCCGCCCGCGAGCAGAATGTTAGTCTGGTCGCCCGGCGAGCAGAAACGGAACGTCTGTTCTGCTCGCCCGGCGACCAGAACTTAAGTCTGGGCGCTCGACGAGCAGAAAGGACGTCCGTTCTGCTTGCCCGGCGACCAGAACGTAATCTGGGCGGCGCCCGGCGAGCAAAACATGAGTCTGGTCGCCCGGCGAGCAGAACGTGAGTCTGGTCGCCCGGCGAGCAGAAACGGAACGTCCGTTCTGCTCGCCCGGCGACCAGAATGTTAGTCTGGCGCGCCCGACGAGCAGAACGTGAGTCTGTCGCCCGGCGAGCAGAATCGGGACATCCGTTCTGATAGCCCAGCGACCAGATTGTAAGTCTGGGCGTCCGGCGAGCAGAACGTGAGTCTAGTCGCCCGGCGAGCAGAAACGGGACGTCCGTTGTGCTCGCCAGGCGACCAGAACGTAAGTCTGGGCGCTCGAAGAGCAGAACATGAGTCTGGTCGCTGGGCGAGCAGAAACGGGACATCCGTTCTGCTCGCTCGGCGCGCAGAAACTGGACGTCAGTTTTGTTTCTTTCGTAAAATCTCAACGGAAACTCCGATTAAGGCAAAACAAAAGCCATTTTGATCTAGACTCAAAGGAGAACAACGTGAGCTTATCTTTGGGCGGAATGGGAAAACTGAGCTCACCCCATGGCTAGTTGTTTCCCGGTTGTGAGTCTGGTGGCCGGGCGAGCAGAAACGGGACATCCGTTCTGCTCGCCCGACGCGCAGAAACTGGACGTCAGTTTTGTTTCTTTCGTAAAATCTCAACGGAAATTCCGATTAAGGCGAAACAAAAGTCATTTTGATCTAGACTCAAAGAAGAACAACGTGAGCTTGTCTTTGGGCGGACTGGGAAAACTGAGCTCACCCCATGGCTAGCTCCGACCTTCTTTCGTTTTGCCGGTTGTTTCCCGAGAGTTGCTCATTAAATAAACCGGATATTCTAATTTGAGGATGACGTCGTATGAACTTATTTTCAAATTATACGAGACTTTTTGTTCGGAGAAATAATTCCTGTGGACTTTCAGACATTGATTCCGTCGTGACCGTTTTTGACCCCAACAAATATACTGATTAATGGTTTAATATCAAGCTTCTTACATCTTGGTTCATCATGGTTTGATAAGAATCATGAAGATATTACCAAATGTCTGAACATTCTATTCTGGAATCATCTGAATAGAATGTAGGATAACTTCTTTCTCAGACTCATATGAGATATATTCATCTTCTTGGGGATAATATATTGATTAATGGTTTCCAATCAAGCTTCTTATATCTTTGTTCATCCTGATTTGATTAGAATCATGAAGATATTACCATATGTCCGAACAGGGTAATCTGGAAATCATCTGAATAGAAAGTGGAATAGCTTCTTCCTCATAGCTCCTATGAGATTTATTCACTTTCCTGGTCATTCTGCACTGATTAATGGTTCATATCAAGCTTCTTACATCTTTGTTCATCCTGGTTCGATAATAATTCATAAGATATACCATATGTCCAAACAGGGAATCTGGAATCTTGTGAATGAAAAGTGGGATAACTTCTTTTCCTCATCACTCCTAACTCATCACTGATGAGATTTATTCAACTTCCTGGTGATTCAATACTGATTAATGGTTTCAAATCAAGCTTCTTACATCTTGGTTCATCCTAGTTTGATAAGAATCATGAAGATATTACCATATGTCCGAACAGGGTAATCTGGAATAATTTTGAATAGAAGTGGGGATAGCTTCTTTCTCCACTCCTATGAGATATATTCATCTTCTGGGGATAATATACTGTATAATGTTTCAATCAAGCTTTTTATATCTTGGTTCATCCTGATTTGATAAGAATCATGAAGATATTACCATATGTCCGAACATGCTAATCTGGAATCATCTGAATAGAAAATGGATAGCTTATTCCTCATAACTCCTATTAGATTTATTTAACTTCTGGTCATTCTGCACTGATTAATGGTTTCAAATCAAGCTTCTGACATCTTGGTTCATCCTGGTTTGATAAGAATCATGAAGATATTACCATATGTCCGAACAGGATAATCTGGAATCATTTGAATAGAAAGTAGGATAGGCTTCTTCCTCATCACTCCTATGAGATTTATTCAACTTCCTGGTGATTCATACTGATTAATGGTTTCAAATCAAGCTTCTCTACATCTTGGTTCCTTTTGTTTGATAACTATCATTAAAATATTACCATATGTCCGAACATGCTAATCTGAAATCATCTGAATAGAAAGTGGGATAGCTTCTTTCTCTAACTCCTATGATATTTATTCTTCTTCCTGGGATATTATACTGATTAATGGTTTCAAATCAAGCTTCTTACATCTTGTTCCTTCTGGTTTGATAAGATCATGAAGATATTACCAAATGTTCCGAACATCTAATCTGGAATCATCTGAATAGAAAGTGAGATAGCTTCTTTGTCAAAACTCCTGAGATATATTCATCTTCCTGGGATAATTACTGATTAGTTGGTTTCAAATCAGCTTCTTATATCTTGGTTCATCCTGATTTGATACGAATCATGAAGATATTACATATGGTCCGAACATGCTAATCTGGAATCATCTGAATAGAAAGTGGATAGCTTATTTCTCATAACTCCTATGAGATTTATTTAACTTCCTGGTTATTCTGCACTGATTAATGGTTTCAAATCAAGCTTCTGACATCTTGGTTCATCTGGTTTGATAAGAATCATGAAGATATTACCATATGTCCGAACAGGGGTAATCTGGAATCATTTGAATAAAAAGTGGGATAGCTTCTTCCTCATAACTCCTATGAGATTTATTCAACTTCCTAGTGATTCAATACTGATTAATGATTTTCAAATCAAGCTTCTTACATCTTGTTCCTCTGGTGTTGATAACAATCATGAAAATATTACCATATGTCCGAACATGCTAATCTGAAATCATCCTGAATAGAAAGTGGGATAGCTTCTTTCTCATAACTCCT